>NC_069503.1:570687489-570789989 GCF_027579735.1 Bombina bombina
TTAAAAGTTTAAACACACGAAAGCATCAGGCTGACATGTTTTGGCCTTATGCCGTAATCGTAGCTGACATTGTGCTAACGTGTCATAGATTTAAAGGGGTATCCATTCTCTGATAGGATTACAATTTACCAATCACATTGAATAACCTCCAGTGCTGAAATTAACCTCTTAGACACTTATCTGCCCTTAACACAAATTTCTGATATAAATAAACATTAATCATGTACATTCCATTGATACAGAAAAAAATAAATATATATTTATATATTGTGTAAATTACAGTAGGACACAAAATGGCTATTAGGAGAGATGTTGAGATATAGCTGGCCTAATAAAATTAGCATTTATAATATATGCTATATACAGAAAGTAATAAACATGACGATAGTTTGACAAAGTATGATGATCAACCAAACAGGTAGAAGGCATTATTCAATATAATGTATAAAGGCGGCCCATAAGCAGGGCCGTCTTTAATATTGACTGGACCTTGGGCAAAAAAAATCTTGCCCCCCCCCCCCCCACCCCATGCAATTTCGCTCTCCAACCCAACATCCCAAAAAACAACTAAATCAATTTATTTTATAATTTTTGAAAAATGGGTCATCCACTGCTGGGCTAATCATTTTAAAAAAAAATGAAATAAATTGCAATATTTGAAACTGAACCTAAGCAGTACTAATAAGTAAATACATATATAAATTCCTCCACTGTGGATTAATTTAATATTCTTTTGAATGTGATTCTGGTATGAGGTTAGCTGGTTAAAGAGATTTAGGGCAGCCAACAGGAGCAAAGCAAGGTATAGACTGAGGAGGAAGCATGGAGGTGCAGACAAATATAAGTTTACTAACTGGAACAGCAGAACTACTATGGGAAGCTGTAAAATCTGCGACAGAGAAAACAAAAACTTTAAAAATAAACTTTACATTAATGTGTGAAGTATCAGCATGACACTATACATCAGCCACAGCAGCACATGTCACTTATTTGCTAGGAACAAGTTCCCTCTCACCCTGCACTAGACAATGGTGCATTGGGAGGGGCATGTGTGCACTCACTTTTTCTTCCCACTTACACCTTTCTACAAAGCACTGTTCCCCTAACAAACTTCAGTTAGTTGATCTTAGGGCCACAGCAGAAAGAGCAGGGCTAAGGGGACCAGCAGACTGGATGCTGTCTGCCCAAGGCTGCATGGATACAGTGTGAGATGAGTCACACAGCCTCAAGACTGAAGAGAGCAGTGTATGCAGCTGCACAGGTGCTCAAATCCTCACGTGCCTGCCACTCCAGCTTTCTGCTGCATGCGCCTACAGTCAGCCCTACCCAGAAACAATCTCCACCACCAGAGCAGTTACCTGGTAACAGTGGTAACCCCAGTAGGACCTTTTCTGATGCAGTGGGAATGGCTGGATGCCGAGATAGAGCTTTGCATTCAGTGCTGCACAGTGCACATCTGAAACAGCACATGGCACTAGCTTGGCATGTCACATGACACCGGCATGATCTGGCACAGTTTTTTAAAAAAAAAATATATAAGCAGAGTACTTTTGACTGTGACAGTATTAGGACTGAATGTGTGTGTTCCCCATGTCACATTAACAGTCTGGTATGAACCATAACAACAACAACAAAAAATTTTTTTTAGGACATTTGGGCCCCTCAACAGAGACTGGGCCCTGGGAGCTGCCCCTTTTGCCTTGTGTTAAAGATGGCCCTGCCTTTAAGCATTCCATAAAGATGTAAATACAACATTGTAAATATAGAACATTCAATTCAACTGTGAAGTCTATAAGCCTCTTTGGGCGCAACAAAATGTAACAAATGTTGTTAAATACATATGGAATCCACATAATAAAATAAAATGTAAAAATATGCTATGGGATTATGTTTACTGTCTGTGATGGAGTATATATAGAGACATTGATGCTACAAATACCTTCTATAGGTGGCAAAAGGAATGGACGTGGATTAGAATAACTATTCTATCACACGATGTCAATAAGAATAATGACATGTAACTGCCATTATATAATGGATAACCCTTCATTATACAGGTATGGCTATATATAATAGCAGCCCATAAACTTACTATAATAATGTAAATACAACATCATATATATAGAGCGTTCACATTTAAGATCTATAAACCTCTTTAAGTGCAATATAAGTGAAACAAAATTTATTGTAATGTACAGATAGACTCTGTATAAGGGATTAGGGAAAATAGTTTGCTCTTGGAAACAATAGAATTACGGAAAGGGAGTCTATGAAGAAATATTGTAATTACATTACCTTCTACAGGGGGCATATAGATTAAACGTGGATCAAAATAAATATACTGGGGGGCGGAGCCAACTTTCAAGGAAACCAGACGTGTGTGCTGAGAGCTCCTGGTTTCTATCTGATATAACCAATTCTTTTTGACATTTAAAGCAAATATTACTGTAACAAAAGGGATCCCTATCAAGCACAACGTTAATGGTGGTATTGGGAGCCCATCGATAGCTGTTTTTAGCTACCCAGAAGTCAGGCTACTATGGAGACCATGCATGGCTGGCAGCTAGCTGTGACCCAGCTTTTGCAGGATCACTTTGACAATCTAGAGCGGGCTCTGCACAAGTGTTTTGCTGATGGAATGGTAAGGGTGGACAATACTGTGCAGCCAGCCAACTGTCATATTACCCATAGTGTGAACGTTACCGCTCCTACTATTCAACAGAATAGCTGTATTCCTGTGTCGGTTCCTGAGCCCTTGTGCAGCCATGCTGATCTCTCACAGCAGGAAGAAGCATATTGCCACCGCAACAGAGATGGGCTGAATTGCAATGATGGTTGTGGGGGTTCACCTACCGCAAATCCTGTCTCCAGATCGATTGTTGACCCGGTATACTTTAGAAGAGACCTGATCTTGTTGCTGCACCTTCCTTTAAGCGCAATGTGCGTGGTTTCTGCGGCTGACAGCCATGTTTGGGAAGTTTCTCCTCAGTTCTGTGTTGGCAGGTCTGGGCAAGATGTGTCAGTCTTTTTTGTAGGGACTGAAGACGTATTGCACTGGGGACACTGCGCTTTGAACTTAGACAGCCTTGATGAGCAACCATTACAGAATGAGACTCCATCGCTTGGTCAGAAGTTACTTTTGACTCACTTTGAAAACGGCTAAAATGGATATTTAGCGGGTCTCTTCCTAACTATCTGCCACTTCACTGTTTATGTGAAACGTTCCTATTATTTGCAGATTTAGATATTTGTGCTACTCATTTGTTTTATTATGTTTGACTGTTATGTTATGCTTTGGAGATGGTTGGGGGTTGCTTAGCTTAGATATTGTTATTTATACTAATTAGTGGGCTACCTAAACCTATATTATTCGTACCATCTATGTTAAAATAAGCCATATTACTGATTTTAGTTCTAAAACTAATATTCCTATTCATATGATGCAATTATCATTTTCCATCACTGGGGGGAGTCATGGTCTGTTTATAATTTGTTTA
Organism: Bombina bombina; assembly: GCF_027579735.1. Lineage (NCBI taxonomy): Eukaryota > Metazoa > Chordata > Amphibia > Anura > Bombinatoridae > Bombina > Bombina bombina. The sequence goes on from NC_069503.1 coordinate 570,690,987, forward strand.
CCTTCATTTTCTGTGTTTTTACTGCTTATTTTTCTTTGTTATTCTAATTAATCTCTAAACTCTCAACCCAGTATGTATGGCGCTGCTTTTCCTAGGCCTATAGCATATTTTTATATACATATAGGTTATGATTAGTTTGTTGAACTTATCTAATGACTAGGGTTGCTTCCCTAACTAATGTCAATCCTGGTTGAAGTCTTAACAACTGCATCTCTGGGTGGCTCACAAGCCTTTTCCTGTATTGGATATTTGTCATTTTTTTGTCTTTATCTGTTGGGTGGCTAGCCTTTGTTTTCTGGGGTAATCAACTTTCTTATAGCATTTTTGCTCTATTCCCTTTTAGATGTGGAAATTTTGTCATGGTTGACGCACTACTAGTTTATAATTTAATAAATGGGCATCAGAATTGTGGGCCTTCTCCTGTAAGGATACATGTTGAGTGTATATATATTTGGATTGTTTGTCATAGAGTTCACCACGTCCTGTTTGACACTTTATAAGTCTGACCAAGCATGGTGTATTGTGACATTCCCCTTGATTACATTTGAAAGGATATTTGTAGCTTTCCATCCATTTAGGATTGTTGCTCTTGTGTGTTTTTGAGGGCTTGGATGTCTGCGGCCGAGATGACTGAGCCTTCTCATTCTTATATATATGGGCAGGTTGGGTAGACTATTTGGATTGGGAATCCTATAACTAACGAAGTAATTTTAACATTCAATACTCACATGCTTGGTTATTATTAAAGGGTTGGGGGACACAGTAGTTAGACACAGTAGTTATACATGCCTTAAGATATAATTTCTGTGCTCAATCTATATTGTGGCTGATTTGAATTTATAGTGGTTTCCTTGTTAAATTTATTAGTTATCATTAGGCTCCCTCCCCCTCCTTCCTCCCCCCCCCCCATAAAGATCCTAAAGTACTCTGGTGGTTGCTTTTGCGGTTTTCCTTGTAATATACCGCACCTTTTCTCCCATATTCACTTAACTACGGTATACGCTTTCACATACTAGTATGTAACATGTTTGGCCGGTTGGTAGATAATAATATTTGCATACTTCTCTGTGTTTTGTTATTTATTGTTGCACATTACCAATTTCTCATATGATGTTACATGTGCTGTACACTTTGGTCTACCTGATGTTCAGTCTACATCATACAGGTATATTCAATTATTACATATGCTTTAAAAATATTTGCATAAATGCTGTTATATTTGCTATACTTTTGAACCATATCCTGTTTGTTCAGAAATAATCAGGTATACTTCACTATTGCATATACTTCAAAACTCTTTGTTTAGGATATTGTGCATATTGGTATATCAAATGTTTAGTATGATGGTTGTTAACAATGCTGCATATTTCTTAATACTTTGGTATATTTTGTTTCACACTAGAGCTGTTCTGTATGCGGCTAAATATGCTGTACCATTTAAAAAAAATATACTGTTTAGTTTGAAACAATCCTATTTTCTAGATATATATTCGCTGAAGTGAATCTTCCCTTATTTCCCCTTATTTCCTGTTCACTATAGATTGTACATTTGCTCATTATTATATGCTTGTGCTTTTACATTTTTTGTTGTACAAAGGTTACAAAAATATCGAAAATTTTGTGAGGTCTGTTTGTTCTGTGATGTAACAGGATTGATTTATTGATGTGGTTTTTATGACTAATATGTCCTTTTTGCTTATCTTTGCAATTTTTTTGTAATGTATCACAGTGGTGTTGTACTATGACTTTTACCTCAATAAAAAATTATTTAAACAAAAAAATAATAAAAATAAATATACTATCACACGTTATCCATAAGATTCAATTATGTACCACAAACACACCTACTGGGGTATGTCCAACGTCAATGTCACCTAGGAAAGCACTGCACATAATATACAGAAACACAGAACTTTGACAATTGCTGTAAATAAGGCTGACAAAGGCAGCATCACACTCATAGGAAGGGTTTATCGACTCAGGGCATGACTCGACACAATAAAGCCCTGGTTATAAGGCTGTGTGTTTACTTCCAATAATTAATCAAGTCTTACTCTGAGTTGAGGCCTAGAGGGACCCGTGTCTGTAATTTGAATATCCAGAACATCTCGCGCTTTCCTAGTGCCTTGTCTCTATCCCCACCTCTGGGGGGATGTTTAACCCATTCTATGGCTTGCCATTTCAAGGTATTTCTTTTGTCATGCATATTTTTTAAATGTTTAACCAGTGGTGTGGTTGCCTCCCCAATCTTAATCGAGGATAGGTGGTTCCTTATCCTGTTATTGACATCATTGGTGGTAAGGCCCACATATTGAAGACGGCACTCAACACAAGTCAAAACATAAATGACATAGGAGGATGTAAAGTTTAGGCATGACCCAATATTGAATTCTTCACTAGTCACTTCAGAGTGAAATTTGCATGGTCTGCATCTGGTCTTGCCACATCTGTACATCCCCCTATGTCTGAGCCATGAGCCCTGTGAGTATGGAGCCAAAGTAGGTAATTCAGAAGGGGAAAGATAATTCCCTAGAGTCCTACTCTTTCTGTAAGAACAGCTTAAGCCATTGTCTACACATTCAGTTAGTTTATCATCAGCTGCTAGAAGCTTAAAATGCTTTTTTACAATCCAACAAATGCTCTTATATTCCTCACTGTATTCAGTGACAAAGGTGACTTGGTCACGTTGGATAAAAGTAGCATTTTGGGCTTTGTCTGTATTTTTAGAATGGTGTAAGAGTGAGTGTCTATCCAAACAATCTACTTGTGTTTGTGCTCTGTCCAGAACATGTTTAGGGTACCCCCTCTGTTGCAGTCTCTCTTTCATCTCTGTTCTTTGTTTGATGTAAAGTCCCTTCTTCAGTACAGTTTCTCTTTATTCTAATAAATTGTCCCTTGGCAACCGCAAACGGTACATGATTAGGGCGACAACTCTTGGCATGTAAAATGGTGTTTTTAGTAATCGATTTTCTATAGAGGTCACTTACTATCTGTCCGTCACTATTTCCCTTTAAAGTGATGTCTAAGTAATTGATAGTGTGCTCATGTTTCTCAAAAGTGAATTTTAAACCTATCGAATTCTTATTCAAGTCCTCGATATAGCGCCTGTAAAAGGCGATGTTATCTTTGTAAACATTTCCATCTCCAAAGGATGTGGGACAGCTCCCACCATCCCATGAATAGGTTCGCGTAGGAGGGGGCAAACTTTGCCCCATCGCTGTCCCACATCTCTGGAGATAGAATCTGCCTTTGAACCTGAAAAAAATAAGAGTTAGGGGGAAACTCGCAACTCTCAGTATATATTCCACGAACTCAGGGGTAAAATTAGAATAGTTGTTAAGGAAGAATGTTAGGGCTTGTAAACCTTGTTCATGTGGAATAGACGAATAAAGTGCAGTGACGTCCACTGTAACCCAAACATTATTCCTGTCCCAACGTAATGATTCAATCAAATTGACAAGATCTTTTGTGTCTTTGAGATAACTCTGTAAAGAGATCACAAGGGGATGTAATATGGCATCAAGCCCCTGAAAGAGATGTTCGAACATAGAGCCAATTCCACTCACTATTGGTCGACCTTGGACATTAGTCAGTGTCTTATGCACCTTTGGAAGATGGTGGAAGATGGGCACCACTGGATGTTGAATGTACAAAAATGTATACGTTGATTGATCTAGGTGCCCATCCTCCAAACCATCATCCAAAAGTGACAATAAATCCTTCTGAAAAGAGTTGGTTGGGTCACAAGTCAGAGGTACATAGTTGTGTATATCATAGAGCTGCCTGTGTGCTTCCTCAATGTAGCTTACTCTATCCATAACAACCACAGACCCTCCCTTGTCTGCTGAACGAATCAGAATGTCTTGATTTTCTCGTAACTCAAGGAGTGCATCTTTTTCACTTTTACTCAAATTGTATCGTCTGGACTGACTTTGTTTGCTTATTTGATTTATAAAAGAAAGTTTACTCTTTTTTATAAAAAGTCTCCAGGACAGGTTCCCTACTCTGGTTGGGATAAAATTCTGAGGCATTTTTAAAACCATTAAAGCTGTTAATAGCATCTGCATCCTCCACAATATTACCCTGTCTCATTAAACAGTCAAGTGTTACCACATAGCAATGTTCCCCAAAATTTCTCTCTGTTCTCAATGTTCTCTCTCATCTCTCCCCTATATCCTGATTCAATACCACTGAAGTGTTTTTTAAGTGTGATATTTTGAATAAGTTTGTTGATATCCAACATAGTTTGAAACAGGTTAAAACTACATGTAGGAGCAAAATTTAAACCATAACTGAGAACTCGTAGTTGTGTAATGATTAAATTGGATGAAGAAAGATTTATCACATTGCTCTATTTGATGTTCCTGTTGCCCCTTAGGGAGTATCTCTCTTGTTGTTTCTCCTGTCCTATACCTGTTTTTTCTACAGGTTTGTAAAAAACCTGTTCAAAGACCTGACGATCTACACCTGTATTGGTGGTTGTCCCCATCTGTGTAGTATTAGTATTACTTGTGTATGTGGATCCTGTGTTAGTAGAAGTTTTAGGTCTTACTACCTGGCTGTTTGTGCTCAAGGTCTGTGTGGGAACATTAATTGTAACCTGTTTCTCATAGTTTTTGGCAATATTCTTGAGGATACCTTTGGTTGGCACAGGTGTATTCTCACTACTTAATACACCTGTATCTTCCCCTGAGTCTGCTTCACTGTCAGATGTACCAGAATATACTGTGTCTTTATTAACTGTCTCCTGTTTACCTCCCCTGCCTCTGTTTCTACTCCTAGACCTCCCCCTCCTGTTGTGTTGTCTTCTTGTTTGATTGTTCTGGGAATGGTGCCAATTATATACTGTTTTATTCTCGTAGTAAGAGGAATCCCTCAGATATTTAGTATGTTTCAAATTCAATACAAGATTTTTAGATTCCAATAAAGTTTTCCTTAGAATCCCATCAAACCTAGAATTATCAGGATCATCCTTTCTGTTATTTAAAGTGAAGGTAAAGTTAATATATTTCAAAGTCATAAATGCATCCACTATAATAATATTAGTATGATTGCTAACTCTATTTTATAAATGTATTTACATAATTAAACTTTTATTCACTTTCTTTTGTTCCTACCGTTACACTGCAAACTCCTCCCATCCCCTACTTCCTATCTTTCTGTTTGGTGATGTATAGAGCAGTTCCACCCACTCTATACGTCACCAAAATTGTGCGTTCACAATGGCCTGTCTACTGCGCATGCGCTTTGCGTCGATACTTGCATCCAATGCGCATGCGTTAATCTCGCAAGAAACATAGTACTCAATGAATAACACTAATATATTCATTCAGTACTATGTTATTTGACAAGTTAAACAATGTGCTTCTCAGTTACGAAGCGGTCCATGAAAGCAGATGACACAAAAAAATTTTTTTCCTAAGAATCTATTGCGCATGCGCGAAACGGAAGCGCACTCCAAACCTAATACTGGCTACATAATTATTGGGCATGCGCAGAATAATATGTGGGCGGATGACGTGGTTTGACGGCCGCCTAACGGCCAGATTTTCAATTGGGTATGTAAAAAAATGTGACCAGGAAATAAAAAAAAACAAATATAACGGGCTGAATTAGGAGAAGAAGAAAAAAATATTTATTACGGGTATAATTTCTTTTACAGACACATAAAAAATAATGATGAATGAAACATATTATTTATGGCAAACAAATATTACTGTTGATTGCAAACAAGGTAAGTTAACCTTCACTTTAATTCAGATTATATGTATTCATTAAAATTATAGTGGAGAGAAAAGTTTGAGATTAAAATCCTCCATGTCTCAAAAGTAAATAAATTAAAAAAAAAATTGCATAGGAAATTAGCACATCTAGGCAAGTATCCTGCTTGCTTTTCCCCAGTAAAACTCCATATACATTGTTACCAATGCACAAGAGGATTCTGGGCAAAGATATGTCAATTAGATATGCAAAATCTCAGACTTTTTGCTTCAAATACTGTTTTAACACAGCGATCCCTTAACAGCGATTTGCTGCAATCACCCTATTAAGGGATCGAGATTTTGCATATCTAATTTGCATATCTTACCCAGAATCCTCTTGTGCATTGTTAACAATGTATATGGAGTTTTACTGGGAAATGCAAGTGGGATACTTTTCTAGATGTGCTAATTTCCTATGCAATTTTTTTTAAATTGATTTTTATATATACAGTATTTATATATATATATATATATATATATATATATATATATATATATATATATATATGTCAAACAGAATCTAGAATACCTAGGGACAAATCGTCCACAGGTAAGCCCCAAAAGCGCTACCAGCAAGGAAAACCAGACTACTATGATATATTGTATTTCAGTATATTATGTAGATAAATCTAAAACTATAGCAGCCAGTCCCTACAAGAGTAGATAAGTCCCTCAAGCTCATCAAATGAGTAAAAATATAGGAAGATTAGGAATGGCGCGCAATCTATAAAAATGTATACAAGTATGTATGGATACTATTGTAGGTGACTATTTTTCCCTAGCCATATCAATGGTAATGTCAATAATACAAAAACATGTGTTTATAAACAGACCAATAAATATATGTACATGTCAAGCATATCAAGCCTATAAAATTGTGTATTTAAAAAGCATAACAGAACATGACATACAATGGATAGATCAATACAGATTTTATCTAGATAAAGAAATGTGGATGCAAAAAGTCTGTGTGATCTTGTGCCCCTTCTGGCTTGTGTTTTTCTCCATATCTGTGAATCTAATGGTCTATATATGGTCGGAGGGAGAGCTTATTGAGGGCCAAATTAGAAGTTTCTGTTTTTCACAAGCAGTGGTACCTGAGGATTCCGTGACCTATTGACACTTTCATCCATACTCTGGGAGTGCCTGATTGATACCATCTACTTACCTTATACTGATTGAGGGTTCATCAAGTAAGTGCACATCTGACTGGGTGTGGAACCCTTCTCTCTGGCACCTACTACTCATGTTTTAAACTAAGGACTTTTGCACCCACTTGTTTCTTTATCTAGATAAAAATCTGTATTGATTTATCCATTTTATGTCCATTTTATGTCATGTCATGTTTAGATTTACTATATGTCGAGCGGACATGATTCGCTATAATAAATCATGTCTACTCGACATCGCTAAATGCTGACAGCTAAAAGGTAGCGGACAGGTTAAGGAGCAGCGGTCTTTTGATGGCTACTTCTAAACTTCCATTTTAGGTAAGCCTGAAATGATGGGACTCTGAAGCTTAAAATAAAGTTTACATTATAAGGAAAATTGCATCTTGAAAAAACCCTCAATGTTTGGATTTGGTTAAAAAACCAACAAAACCTGTGCAAAACATCAGGAATGCCACCAAACAAGAAGGAACTACAACAAATCTGATCTTGTTCATGCTGGTGTGACTTCAAGGACAAATCACTTAGAAAATGTGAATACAGCAACATGTAAATACAGTAACTTAACAATACCGAATGCAAATATTAATAAATAGCAATATTTCAAGAACACAAATGCTAAAAGCCATTTCTAGATGTTGATATCAAGATTTCTGTTTTCTCGTGTTTCTAGCAGTTCTTGCTTACTTACGAGATATCGCGTAGATGGTACTTACATACAGTTAGGAATGCCCACTTGTGAATAAATATAAAAGAGAGTTAAGGAATCTAAACCATAATTTTATCATTTCCTCCAAAATATCGTCTTAAGGTATTTTCAGTGTGTTTTGCTCATGAGCAACATAACTGTTTTAATTGTAAATCTTGGAACATTTTCAAACAAGTAAAAAAAAAAAAAAGCAGGTTTGGGACTTTATCAATTGCCTCTAGCTGTTAATTCAATACATGCAAAAAATTGTTCTTAAAAACCTGTTAACAAGTTTTGAGAAGATAGATTGTAATCAAGTTGAACAAGACAGTCCCACAGTATATCTAGGGCTTTTATCAGCAAACTGCAAATTGTTTGGGTCTTAAATTTTTTTTCAACTTTTGTGATGTTGACCATCCCCAAACTCACTAAGGGCATACTGTACAATCGGCCAATAGACCAATCCCATAATTAGAAAAAAAAATTGCAAACTAATTTCAAATATTAGCAGACTGTGAGCATTATTGGAGATACTGTTAAATGTATTATTTGGAATGAATGAATTCCTAAAAGGTTTGCACTTAAGGGAATTTTTATATATATATATATATATATATATATATATATATATATACATATACATATATATATATATATATATATATATATATATATATACTGTGTGTATATATATATATATATATATATATATATATATATATATAAAAAATGCTTGCTAATGTTAACAAGTTAGAAATGACTGAGTATATAATAGGCATCTCTGCATCAGTTTGTCCAGTTCCATTTATTATTACATCAACATTTCTTGACTTGGGCCTGGGCACATGATAGTAGGAGTTTGAGCTTGATCTCTGTGCCTACAGTTTTTAAATAGCACTTTGCTACTAAAAGTACAGACTTTTCCTTAAAGGACCAAATAAACACAGTTGAATTGCATTATCAATAAATGCATAATAAAAAGACAATGCCAAAGCACTAAGTTTTTTTGCCACTCATCAGCTGGGAGAAGGTTCGCTAAGTTTGAATTTCAAATGAGTAGTAGATGTTTTTTCTGATAAATGTCAGTCAGTTACATTTTCCTTCATCCTGCATCATATGATAGCCATCAACCAATCACAAAAGGCTTATACGTATATCCTGTGTATCTTGCCCATGCTCAGTAGGAGCTGGTGCCTCAGAAAGTGTGCATATAAAATGATTGTGCACATTTAGATAATGGAAGTGAATTGTAAAGTTGTTTAAAATGATGTGCTCTATCTGTATGTATGTATGTATGTATGTATGTATTGGGTACTTGTAAAGCGCGGCTAATCACCTGTAAGGGTCTCAAGGCGCTGCTATCTGAATCATTAACATTTAATTTTGACTTGACTGTCCCTTTAATCCAGTCAATTTTAAAACTGTCATGGAGATTAAAAAACAAAGCAGTATCCAAAGTACATCCAAGTGTGGGAGAAAAAGTCAATTGAGTTCCAGTTCCATATGTAAAAGGCAAACTTTATTGAAGTAATTCAAGGATAAAACATACAGATAAAACTCTCAGCAAGAGAGACAAGTAGAAAAGTCTGACCGGTTTCGGCCCAGTGTGGCCGTAGTCATAGACTGTGTCAGGTATACAAGGAGTACACCTTATATACCTGTTAACCACTCCCCAAATGGGGGTGGTAACAAACTAACTCAAATTAATTAGATTAAAAACATCTTGTAACTCTTGACTGTATTGGGAAAGCAGTAAATATATATACATATATACAAAATATATAATATGCAGATGGAGAGAATACATAATATAATATAATAGCGTAAGGAAAGTACATAGATAAGATAACTCTGGGCATAAACTTTAGACTTCCAGGTATATGTGACCAATTTATAAGTAAAAGTATCAACAAATGTAAAAAACAGACAGCAAAAAGCATCAATGATAAATAGTAAATTCCTAATTAATAAGATACAAACTCATGTTCATAAATACCAACATACCAAAGAACCATTTAAAATATTTATTATTAGTAGTAGTGGAGTAAGATCTAAAGAACCATGAAGTCAAATATTACTCTTATTATTTCATACACTAGCCTGGAATACATAATATAAAAATGGAAATATATGTTAATAGAATAAATGAACAAATAGTTAAATAGTTAAATAGTTTGTTTACCTAAAGGGATGCCATAAAGCCCATAGAGTGGTGGATATCGAAAAGACTATGTTAGTATATCTTAGCCAAATCCAGAATGAAACTATCTGTGCCAGTAATTTATAATGTCAAATTCCGAATTGAAACCCTCAGGTATCAGGCTACCGAGCCTATGTATCCAGTAAATCTCTTGCCTGGAGAGGATATGAAATAAATCACCTCCCCTTGGTGGTCTGGATACTGACTCGATAGCCCGCCACCTGAGGGTTCCAACATCTCCCATGTGTACCTCCAAGAAATGTTTGGATAGGGCAGAAACGGCCCTTTCTTGGGAGACATAGGAGAGATGCTCCCTGATCCTCTTACCCACAGGCCTGGTGGTTCTGCCTACATACTGTTTTTTACACTGGGTGCATTCAATCAAGTAAATGACATATCTACTGCCACATTTGATGCAACCCCTAGTGTCAAAAACCTCCAGCGTTTTGGTCGAAGAAAAGGTCTTTGAAACAACCATGTGGTCACATGACTTACATGTTTTTTTACCACATTTGTATGTTCCCTTGACTTTTAACCATGCCAAGAAGTATTCTAAAGGATCCCAAGGGAGTAGCGATGGGAGCTGTACCAAAGAGGGGTGGAAGGGGTCGTCGCAGAAGGGGACGGTCCCTCTATTCCCAGTCTGGCATTAATAGAGAAACAGCTACTAATGATGTGGGATCCAACATGCAGGTTTTTCAGTGGGCTCCAAAACAACCGAGAGGGGGAGGGAGGGGCTACACACAAAGGAAAGAGGATACATCCATCCAGTCTCAGAGGTACCCAGTGAGGGAAAGCAGGAGCACCAGGGGGCACAGATACCAGTAGGTGATTTCTCAGTGGTTAACTTATCCACCCACCAACTTACTGATGTTGAGAGAAAAGTCCTGGGGTATGGTCTGAATTTTGTCCCATCTAGGGATTTTGATTTATTCCAGACCATACTGGATGTAAACAAGATGATAAGGGATCTTACCTTAAGGAAATTTTTCTCCACATCTCCTGATAGTAGGCCCAATGAAGTACATACCCAGGGGAGGGATTTTCCTGACATGCCATTTAATGATGCCTGTGCCTTAATAGATCTAGAAGACCTGAGTGGTACACAGGAGGCTAGCTCAGAAGTCTCACTAATGAGCCCAAAACAACACAATTTGAAATCGCGGTCTAAGTTTTACCCACTACAAGTTAGGGGTAAAAGTCTTGAGGTTTTGCATAAGAGAGTAATTGAAGACCTTACTAGGTTAGATGAATCCAGAAAACATGACTATTACTCCAATCTGTCTAGGTTGGAAAAAGAGGCCATTGCCACACTACAAAACAACAAGGAAGTGGTAATACGCCAATCAGATAAAGGGGGAAGTGTTGTCCTACTTGATACAGATGCCTATATCCAAGAGGCACTAAGGCAACTAGAGGACCCTGAAGCATACATGGAATTGTCTCGGGATCCTACACCAGAGTACAAGGCTACCCTAAGGGACCTTTTGGATGATGGGGTGGAGATGGGCATTATTGATGAACAGACATATGATTGTCTACTTGTAGATAGTCCGTTAATGCCCATCTTTCACCACCTCCCTAAGGTCCATAAGAGCCTGGTGGATGTACAGGGTAGGCCAATAGTGGCGGGAATTGGTTCCCTCTTGGAACCTTTGTCCAGGTGGGTGGACCAATTCCTACAACCACTAGTTCGTAAATTACCCAGCTTTGTGAAGGACACCACCCATGTGCTCTCTAGACTTGAGGATGTCGTCTGGGAGGAGGAGTACAGTTGGGCAACCATTGATGTTGTGTCCCTGTACTCCTCCATACCACACGAACATGGTTTGCAAGCTGTTTCTTTCTTTTTGAAAAGAGAAACTGACCTTTCTCCTGAACATGGAGAGTATGTGCTGAGAGTGGTTCATTTTCTACTCCGGCATAATTTCTTCATGTTTAGGAAAAGATTTTACCTCCAGAGGCGTGGAACTGCTATGGGGGCAAAGTTTGCCCCCTCCTACGCCAATCTGTTTATGGGATGGTGGGAGCGGTTCCACGTCCTTGGGGGTAACAGAAACTACACTCAATATATCATTAAATACCTACGCTATATTGATGACCTGCTGGTCATCTGGTCAGGCAGTAAAGACCAACTAGATACTTTGGTTGATACGCTCAATCTCAATAGTGTTGGTCTACGTTTCACCTTTGAGTGGAATCAGACTAGCATAAACTACCTGGATGTTACCCTCAGATTTGATGGCGATACTGGGGGGGTATCCTCAGTCTCTCTACAGGAAACCTATCTCTGGGAATACGCTGTTACATGCCAGGAGTAGTCATCCTAGGCATGTTTTCAAAGGAATAGCTAAAGGCCAATTTATGCGGATAAAAAGGAATTGTTCCCGGAGAGAGGATTTCCTGAGAGAGAGCGAGGATTTGAAAGTGAGATTGAGAGAAAGAGGTTATTCCAAAAATTTGGTTAATAAGACCTTTATGGAAGTATCTGCAATGGACATGAGATGTAACCAAGGGAGGACAAGAGATAACAGATTGGGGAATGACATTCCCAATAGAATTAAACCCACCCTGGTCACAGCTTTCTCCAACCAATTTGATAAGGTCTGTAAAGTTATTGAAAGGAACTTGCCTATACTTCGAGGTGACACAGTACTGAGACAGATTATGGAGGATGGATGTAATTTCATCTATAAACGTAACTTGACCCTGGGTAACATTTTGTCTCCCAGTATGTTGCCCCAACAGGATAGTGGCAGTTCATGGTTAAAAGTCAAGGGAACATACAAATGTGGTAAAAATCATGTAAGTCATGTGACCACATGGTTATTTCAAAGACCTTTTCTTCGACCAAAACGCTGGAGGTTTTTGACACTAGGGGTTGCATCAAATGTGGCAGTAGATATGTCATTTACTTGATTGAATGCACCCAGTGTAAAAAACAGTATGTAGGCAGAACCACCAGGCCTGTGGGTAAGAGGATCAGGGAGCATCTCTCCTATGTCTCCCAAGAAAGGGCTGTTTCTGCCCTATCCAAACATTTCTTGGAGGTACACATGGGAGATGTTGGAACCCTCAGGTGGCGGGCTATCGAGTCAGTATCCAGACCACCAAGGGGAGGTGATTTATTTCATATCCTCTCCAGGCAAGAGATTTACTAGATACATAGGCTCGGTAGCCTGATACCTGAGGGTTTCAATTCGGAATTTGACATTATAAATTACTGGCACAGATAGTTTCATTCTGGATTTGGCTAAGATATACTAACATACGGCTAGATTTAGAGTTCGGCGGTAAAAGGGCTGTTAACGCTCCGCGGGTTTTTTTCTGGCCGCACCATAAATTTAACTCTGGTATCGAGAGTTCAAACAAATGCTGCGTTAGGCTCCAAAAAAGGAGCGTAGAGCATTTTTACCGCAAATGCAACTCTCGATACCAGAGTTGCTTACGGACGCGGCCGGCATCAAAAACGTGCTCGTGCACGATTCTCCCATAGGAAACAATGGGGCTGTTTGAGCTGAAAAAAAACCTAACACCTGCAAAAAAGCAGCGTTCAGCTCCTAACGCAGCCCCATTGTTTCCTATGGGGAAACACCTCCTAAGTCTGCACCTAACACCCTAACATGTACCCCGAGTCTAAACACCCCTAACCTTACACTTATTAACCCCTAATCTGCCGCCCCCGCTATCGCTGACCCCTGCATTACACTTTTAACCCCTAATCTGCCGCTCCGTAAACCGCCGCCACCTACGTTATCCCTATGTACCCCTAATCTGCTGCCCTAACATCGCCGACCCCTATGTTATATTTATTAACCCCTAATCTGCCCCCCACAACGTCGCCGACACCTACCTACACTTATTAACCCCTAATCTGCCGAGCGGACCTGAGCGCTACTATAATAAAGTTATTAACCCCTAATCCGCCTCACTAACCCTATCATAAATAGTATTAACCCCTAATCTGCCCTCCCTAACATCGCCGACACCTACCTTCAATTATTAATCCCTAATCTTCCGACCGGAGCTCACCGCTATTCTAATAAATGTATTAACCCCTAAAGCTAAGTCTAACCCTAACACTAACACCCCCCTAAGTTAAATATAATTTTTATCTAACGAAATAAATTAACTCTTATTAAATAAATAATTCCTATTTAAAGCTAAATACTTACCTGTAAAATAAATCCTAATATAGCTACAATATAAATTATAATTATATTATACCTATTTTAGGATTAATATATATTTTACAGGCAACTTTGTAATTATTTTAACCAGGTACAATAGCTATTAAATAGTTAAGAACTATTTAATAGTTACCTAGTTAAAATAATTACAAATTTACCTGTAAAATAAATCCTAACCTAAGATATAATTAAACCTAACACTACCCTATCAATAAAATAATTAAATAAACTACCTACAATTACCTACAATTAACCTAACAATACACTATCAATAAATTAATTAAACACAATTGCTACAAATAAATACAATTAAATAAACTATCTAAAGTACAAAAAATAAAAAAGAACTAAGTTACAGAAAATAATAAAATATTTACAAACATAAGAAAAATATTACAACAATTTTAAACTAATTACACCTACTCTAAGCCCCCTAATAAAATAACAAAGCCCCCCAAAATAAAAAATTCCCTACCCTATTCTAAAATACAAATATTACAAGCTCTTTTACCTTACCAGCCCTGAACAGGGCCCTTTGCGGGGCATGCCCCAAGAATTTCAGCTCTTTTGCCTGTAAAAAAAAACATACTATACCCCCCCCCCAACATTACAACCCACCACCCACATACCCCTAATCTAACCCAAACCCCCCTTAAATAAACCTAACACTACCCCCCTGATGATCTTCCTACCTTGTCTTCACCATGCCAGGTTCACCGATCCGTCCTGGCTCCAAGATCTTCATCCAAGCCAAGCGGGGGCTAGACATCCACTGAAGAAGTCCAGAAGAGGGTCCAAAGTCTTCCTCCTATCCGGCAAGAAGAGGACATCCGGACCGGCAAACATCTTCTCCAAGCGGCATCTTCTATCTTCTTCCATCCGATGACGACCGGCTCCATCTTGAAGACCTCCAGCGCGGATCCATCCTCTTCTTCCGACGACTAGACGACGAATGACGGTTCCTTTAAGGGACGTCATCCAAGATGGCGTCCCTCGAATTCCGATTGGCTGATAGGATTCTATCAGCCAATCGGAATTAAGGTAGGAATTTTCTGATTGGCTGATGGAATCAGCCAATCAGAATATAGTTCAATCCGATTGGCTGATCCAATCAGCCAATCAGATTGAGCTCGCATTCTATTGGCTGTTCCGATCAGCCAATAGAATGCGAGCTCAATCTGATTGGCTGATTGGATCAGCCAATCGGATTGAACTTGATTCTGATTGGCTGATTCCATCAGCCAATCAGAAAATTCCTACCTTAATTCCGATTGGCTGATAGAATCCTATCAGCCAATCGGAATTCGAGGGACGCCATCTTGGATGACGTCCCTTAAAGGAACCGTCATTCGTCGTCTAGTCGTCGGAAGAAGAGGATGGATCCGCGCTGGAGGTCTTCAAGATGGAGCCGGTCGTCATCGGATGGAAGAAGATAGAAGATGCCGCTTGGAGAAGATGTTTGCCGGTCCGGATGTCCTCTTCTTGCCGGATAGGAGGAAGACTTTGGACCCTCTTCTGGACTTCTTCAGTGGATGTCTAGCCCCCGCTTGGCTTGGATGAAGATCTTGGAGCCAGGACGGATCGGTGAACCTGGCATGGTGAAGACAAGGTAGGAAGATCATCAGGGGGGTAGTGTTAGGTTTATTTAAGGGGGGTTTGGGTTAGATTAGGGGTATGTGGGTGGTGGGTTGTAATGTTGGGGGGGGGGTATAGTATGTTTTTTTTTACAGGCAAAAGAGCTGAAATTCTTGGGGCATGCCCCGCAAAGGGCCCTGTTCAGGGCTGGTAAGGTAAAAGAGCTTGTAATATTTGTATTTTAGAATAGGGTAGGGAATTTTTTATTTTGGGGGGCTTTGTTATTTTATTAGGGGGCTTAGAGTAGGTGTAATTAGTTTAAAATTGTTGTAATATTTTTCTTATGTTTGTAAATATTTTATTATTTTCTGTAACTTAGTTCTTTTTTATTTTTTGTACTTTAGATAGTTTATTTAATTGTATTTATTTGTAGCAATTGTGTTTAATTAATGTATTGATAGTGTAGTGTTAGGTTAATTGTAGGTAATTGTAGGTAGTTTATTTAATTATTTTATTGATAGGGTAGTGTTAGGTTTAATTATATCTTAGGTTAGGATTTATTTTACAGGTAAATTTGTAATTATTTTAACTAGGTAACTATTAAATAGTTCTTAACTATTTAATAGCTATTGTACCTGGTTAAAATAATTACAAAGTTGCCTGTAAAATAAATATTAATCCTAAAATAGCTATAATATAATTATAATTTATATTGTAGCTATATTAGGATGTATTTTACAGGTAAGTATTTAGCTTTAAATAGGAATTATTTATTTAATAAGAGTTAATTTATTTCGTTAGATAAAAATTATATTTAACTTAGGGGGGTGTTAGTGTTAGGGTTAGACTTAGCTTTAGGGGTTAATACATTTATTAGAATAGCGGTGAGCTCCGGTCGGCAGATTAGGGGTTAATAATTGAAGGTAGGTGTCGGCGATGTTAGGGAGGGCAGATTAGGGGTTAATACTATTTATGATAGGGTTAGTGAGGCGGATTAGGGGTTAATAACTTTATTATAGTAGCGCTCAGGTCCGCTCGGCAGATTAGGGGTTAATAAGTGTAGGTAGGTGTCGGCGACGTTGTGGGGGGCAGATTAGGGGTTAATAAATATAACATAGGGGTCGGCGATGTTAGGGGTAGCAGATTAGGGGTACATAGGGATAACGTAGGTGGCGGCGATTTGCGGTCGGAAGATTAGGGGTTAATTATTTTAAGTAGCTTGCGGCGACGTTGTGGGGGGCAAGTTAGGGGTTAATAGATATAATACAGGGGTCGGCGGTGTTAGGGGCAGCAGATTAGGGGTACATAAGTATAACGTAGGTGGCGGTCGGCAGATTAGGGGTTAAAAATTTTAATCGAGTGGCGGCGATGTGGGGGGACCTCGGTTTAGGGGTACATAGGTAGTTTATGGGTGTTAGTGTACTTTAGGGTACAGTAGTTAAGAGCTTTATAAACCGGCGTTAGCCAGAAAGCTCTTAACTCCTGCTATTTTCAGGCGGCTGGAATCTTGTCGTTAGAGCTCTAACGCTCACTGCAGAAACGACTCTAAATACCAGCGTTAGAAAGATCCCATTGAAAAGATAGGCTACGCAAATGGCGTAGGGGGATCTGCGGTATGGAAAAGTCGCGGCTGAAAAGTGAGCGTTAGACCCTTTAATCACTGACTCCAAATACCAGCGGGCGCCCAAAACCAGCGTTAGGAGCCTCTAACGCTGGTTTTGACGGCTACCGCCGAACTCTAAATCTAGGCCATAGTCTTTTTGATATACACCACTCTATGGGCTTTATGGCATCCCTTTAGGTAAACAAACTATTTAACTATTTAACTATTTGTTCATTTATTCTATTAACATATATTTCCATTTTTATATTATGTATTCCAGGCTAGTGTATGAAATAATAAGAGTAATATTTGACTTCATGGTTCTTTAGATCTTACTCCACTACTAATAATAATAAATATTTTAAATGGTTCTTTGGTATGTTGGTATTTATGAACATGAGTTTGTATCTTATTAATTAGGAATTTACTATTTATCATTGATGCTTTTTGCTGTCTGTTTTTTACATTTGTTGATACTTTTACTTATAAATTGGTCACATATACCTGGAAGTCTAAAGATTATGCCCAGAGTTATCTTATCTATGTACTTTCCTTACGCTATTATATTATATTATGTATTCTCTCCATCTGCATATTATATATTTTGTATATATGTATATATATTTACTGCTTTCCCAATACAGTCAAGAGTTACAAGATGTTTTTAATCTAATTAATTTGAGTTAGTTTGTTACCACCCCCATTTGGGGAGTGGTTAACAGGTATATAAGGTGTACTCCTTGTATACCTGACACAGTCTATGACTACGGCCACACTGGGCCGAAACCGGTCAGACTTTTCTACTTGTCTCTCTTGCTGAGAGTTTTATCTGCATGTTTTATCCTTGAATTACTTCAATAAAGTTTGCCTTTTACATATGGAACTGGAACTCAATTGACTTTTTCTCCCACACTTGGATGTACTTTGGATACTGCTTTGTTTTTTATTTACTGTGGAGTACAGGGACTCCACTTCCGCCTGCACATCCATACCGACACGGATCACAGCTGATTTGGATGATTCCAGCTGACCAGAGAGGGCGTGCTGCATAGAGAGAGGCTGAGTAGTGTTGTAAGTGTGTTTGAACTGAACTGCCGAAAACTGAACTGCTGCAGGGAACCAGATGACAACGGAACACCTTACTGTGAGTATGCCTTTTTGGGCTTATTTGTGATTTATGGACTGATCTATTAAGACCCGGTTCTTAACTACGGAAGTATGATAGTGTGTTGAACGTAAGCCTGATTAACGCTACTGATGTACTCGAGCTGACAGGCTACTACCATTATTACCACATCATTCTCTCCTATAACTTAATAACGGGCCATTTGGTGAGCGTATTGTTTGCTTGTGCTGAGCCCCCCCTCTTCTGGAATATCGGCCGGCATTTAAAAGTAACTGCTCAGAGACATTACGATTATACAGCCCTATCAATACTCTCAGGAAAGTCACATGACCTGCTTGATCTGATTGAGATTTGTTGTAAGCTAAGTGAACAAGTTGTACCGCTACCTGGTTTGCCCGCACACTTAACACTACATGTCGCGAGGGTGACAGCCTCTCTCAGCATACAATATTATCCTGAACTTTGCTTTGAGCAACATGGTTGCTCTTTCTGTTTGTCATGGAGATTATCTATAGGTCCACGCAGCTCACTATCTATCTGTCCTACTGAAAAAGTAGCCTGTCCTCTATTTAAACATATGAAAATATTTTTTTGTATAAAGCATTATTCTACAGCCATTTGTTTTGATTTTAAAGCTAACAGAGAGTCCATGTCTGTGTACAATTGGTCAATAAGCAGTGACTGATCACTGACTGAAGCAGAACTACCACTGCATTTTTAGATGACAGTGATAAGTGTAATACTTTTTACACAGGGGTACAATAGTTCCCCTCAAAAATATAATAAAATAAAACATTCAACTACACATTTGGCTAAGTATTTTTAAATATGTAGGAAAAATCCTCACTTCAATGTGTAGTTTTTTACTAGACACCAGTAAGAAATGTATTATAGAGATTGCACGGAAGAGCTAAGATATCCCTCATTGGACTCCTGTGAAAAGCATATGAAATGGAGTTTAATTTGATTTTACTTTATCAGTCAGCTAAGTTATAAATTACATAAAGAATTATATGACAATGACAACCTGCACTTTAAATTTAAAAAAAATAAAAAGAAACTAAAGTTTTGCAGAAAATAATAATTTATATTTTCTCACAAAATAAAAGTCTAGAAATATGACTCCAAACCTTTAAATTAGAACAGAAAAAACCCAACTCATATTAAAAAGTAAACATTGTTAACTCTGCAACCGTTATATGAAACTGTAATAAGGGCAAATGAGTTTCCTACATTACAAGATAGTAAACTATAATTCAAAGATCATATAACTGTGTTTAAAGCATTTAAAGGAAATCACAATCCCTATTATAACTCCCCTGGACCTTAGTAATAGTATTTATCTGTCTATATTTTATTTTATTTTTATCTGCAATCCATGTGGCAGGGGGACATTTATATGAACACATTTAAATACGTCAGTAGAAATAAAAAGGCAAATTTTAACTGAATTGCTTTTGTTATGACTTTTTACTGTAAGATTCAGTGTAAAGTGTCAGCACTCTTCAATATACACTTTAACATATATGGTAACCTATTAGACCTAGTGATTTCATGTGGCATATCAACAAACTACAAAATAGACCTATTATTAAACGATTACATTATTTATTTATTTCAACATTATATTTTCGGTCTAATTTGTTAGTAAATACATGTTTAAGGAACAGAGGCCTAGATTTAGAGTTGGGCGGTAGCCGTCAAAACCAGCGTTAGAGGCTCCTAACGCTGGTTTTGGGCTACCGCTGGTATTTGGAGCCAGTCATTAAAGGGTCTAACGCTCACTTTCCAGCCGCGACTTTTCCATACCGCAGATCCCCTTACGTCAATTGCGTATCCTATCTTTTCAATGGGATCTTTCTAACGCCGGTATTTAGAGTCGTGGCTGAAGTGAGCGTTAGAAAACGACAAAACTCCAGCCGCAGAAAAAAGTCAGTAGTTAAGAGCTTTATGGGCTAACACCAGTTTATAAAGCTCTTAACTACTGTGCTCTAAAGTACACTAACACCCATAAACTACCTATGTACCCCTAAACCAAGGTCCCCCCACATCGCCGCCACTATATTTAAATTTTTTAACCCCTAATCTTCCGCTCCGTACACTGCCACCAACTACGTTATCCCTATGTACCCCTAATCTGCTGCCCCTAACACCGCCGACCCCTATATTATATTTATTAACCCCTAATCTGCCGCCCCCGCTATCGCTGACCCCTGCATATTATTATTAACCCCTAATCTGCCGCTCCGTACACCACCGCCACCTACATTATAGCTATGTACCCCTAATCTGCTGCCCCTAACACTACCGACCCCTATATTATATTTATTAACCCCTAATCTGCCCCCTCAACGTCACCTTCACCTGCCTACACTTATTAACCCCTAATCTGCCGAGCGGACCGCACCGCTACTATAATAAATGTATTAACCCCTAATCTGCCTCACTCCCGCCTCAATAACCCTATAATAAATAGTATTAACCCCTATTCTGCCCTCCCTAACATCGCCGACACCTAACTTCAAACATTAACTCCTAATCTGCCGACCGAATCTCGCCGCTACTGTAATAAATGGATTAACCCCTAAAGCTAAGTCTAACCCTAACACTAACACCCCCCTAAGTTAAATATAATTTAAATCTAACGAAATAAATTAACTCTTATTAAATAAATTATTCCTATTTAAAGCTAAATACTTACCTGTAAAATAAACCCTAATATAGCTACAATATAAATTATAATTATATTATAGCTATTTTAGGATTTATATTTATTTTACAGGTAACTTTATATTTATTTTAACCAGGTACAATAGCTATTAAATAGTTAAGAACTATTTAATAGCTAAAATAGTTAAAATAATTACAAAATTACCTGTAAAATAAATCCTAACCTAAGTTACAATTAAACCTAACACTACACTATCAATAAATAAATTAAATAAAATACCTCCAATTACCTACAATTAAACCTAACACTACAGTATCAATACATTAATTAAATACAATACCTACAAATAAATACAATGAAATAAACTAACTAAAGTACAAAAAATAAAAAAGAACTAAGTTACAAAAAATAAAAAAATATTTACAAACATCAGAAAAATATTACAACAATTTTAAACTAATTACACCGACTCTAAGCCCCCTAATAAAATAACAAAGCCCCCCAAAATAAAAAAATAACCTACCCTATTCTAAATTAAAAAAAGTTCAAAGCTCTTTTACCTTACCAGCCCTTAAAAGGACCTTTTGTGGGGCATGCCCCAAAGAATTCAGCTCTTTTGCCTGTAAAAAAAAACATACAATACCCCCCACAACATCACAACCCACCACCCACATACCCCTAATCTAACCCAAACCCCCCTTAAATAAACCTAACACTAAGCCCCTGAAGATCTTCCTACCTTATCTTCACCTCGCCGGGTATCACCGATCAGTCCTGGCTCCGAAATCTTCATCCAACCCAAGCGGTGGCTGGCGATCCATAATCCTGCGGCTGAAGAGGTCCAGAAGAGGCTCCAAAGTCTTCATCCTATCCGGGAAGAAGAGGCGATCCAGACCGGCAACCATCTTGATCCAAGCGGCATCTTCTATCTTCATCCGATGAGGAACGGCTCCATTGTGAAGACCTCCAGCGCGGATCAATCTTCTTCCTCCGACGTCCAACTGAAGAATGACGGTTCCTTTAAGGGACGTCATCCAAGATGGCGTTCCTCGAATTCCGATTGGCTGATAGGATTCTATCAGCCAATCGGAATTAAGGTAGGAAAATTCTGATTGGCTGATGGAATCAGCCAATCAGAATCAAGTTCAATCCGATTGGCTGATCCGATCATCTTGGATGACGTCCCTTAAAGGAACTGTCATTCTTCAGTTGGACGTTGGAGGAAGAAGATTGATCCGCGCTGGAGGTCTTCACAATGGAGCCGTTCCTCATCGGATGAAGATAGAAGATGCCGCTTGGATCAAGATGGTTGCCGGTCTGGATCGCCTCTTCTTCCCGGATAGGATGAAGACTTTGGAGCCTCTTCTGGACCTCTTCAGCCGCAGGATTATGGATCGCCAGCCCCCGCTTGGGTTGGATGAAGATTTCGGAGCCAGGACCGATCGGTGATACCCGGCGAGGTGAAGATAAGGTAGGAAGATCTTCAGGGGCTTAGTGTTAGGTTTATTTAAGGGGGGTTTGGGTTAGATTAGGGGTATGTGGGTGGTGGATTGTAATGTTGGGGGGGGTATTGTATGTTTTTTTTTACAGGCAAAAGAGCTGAATTCTTTGGGGCATGCCCCACAAAAGGTCCTTTTAAGGGCTGGTAAGGTAAAAGAGCTTTGAACTTTTTTTAAATTAGAATAGGGTAGGTTATTTTTTTATTTTGGGGGGCTTTGTTATTTTATTAGGGGGCTTAGAGTAGGTGTAATTAGTTTAAAATTGTTGTAATATTTTTCTGATGTTAAATATTTTTTTATTTTTTGTAACTTAGTTCTTTTTTATTTTTTGTACTTTAGTTAGTTTATTTCATTGTATTTATTTGTAGATATTGTATTTAATTAATTTATTTATAGTGTAGTGTTAGGTTTAATTGTAGGTAATTGTAGGTATTTTATTTAATTAATTTATTGATAGTGTAGTGTTAGGTTTAATTGTAACTTAGGTTAGGATTTATTTTACAGGTAATTTTGTAATTATTTTAACTATTTTAGCTATTAAATAGTTCTTAACTATTTAATAGCTATTGTACCTGGTTAAAATAAATACAAAGTTACCTGTAAAATAAATATAAATCCTAAAATAGCTATAATATAATTATAATTTATATTGTAGCTATATTAGGGTTTATTTTACAGGTAAGTATTTAGCTTTAAATAGGAATAATTTATTTAATAAGAGTTAATTTATTTCGTTAGATTTAAATTATATTTAACTTAGGGGGGTGTTAGTGTTAGGGTTAGACTTAGCTTTAGTGGTTAATCCATTTATTAGACTAGCGGCGAGATTTGGTCGGCAGATTAGGGGTTAATAATTGAAGTTAGGTGTCGGTGGTGTTAGGGAGGGCAGATTAGGGGTTAATACTATTTATTATAGGGTTATTGAGGCGGGAGTGAGGCGGATTAGGGGTTAATAACTTTATTATAGTAGCGGTGCGGTCCGCTCGGCAGATTAGGGGTTAATAAGTGTAGGCAGGTGAAGGCGACGTTGAGGGGGGCAGATTAGGGGTTAATAAATATAATATAGGGGTCGTGGTGTTAGGGGCAGCAGATTAGGGGTACATAGCTATAATGTAGGTGGCAGTGGTGTACGGAGCGGCAGATTAGGGGTTAATAATAATATGCAGGGGTCAGCGATAGCGGGGGCGGCAGAATAGGGGTTAATAAGTGTAAGGTTAGGGGTGTTTAGATTCGGGGTACATGTTAGAGTGTTAGGTGCAGACGTAGGAAGTGTTTCCCCATAGAAAACAATGGGGCTGCGTTAGGAGCTGAACGCGGCTTTTTTGCAGGTGTTAGGTTTTTTTTCAGCTCAAATGGCCCCATTGTTTTCTATGGGGGAATCGTGCACAAGCACGTTTTTTAAGCTGGCCGCGTCCGTAAGCACCGCTGGTATCTAGAGTTTCAGTGGCGTTAAATTATGCTCTACGCTCCCTTTTTGGAGCCTAACGCACTGAAAACCCAGCCATTCTGTGAACTCTAAATACCAGCGGTATTTAAAAGGTGCGTGGGAAAAAAAGCACGCGTAGCTAACGCACCCCTTTGGCCGCAGAACTCTAAATCTAGGCGAGAGATTTTTTTAAATAAATTAACACAAATTGAAAGGGAGATTAATGGCTAAATTATCTACAATAAACTGAATGTCAGTATGCTTGACAGTGCTATATACTAAGAAAAAACAGATATCAGACAAGTTGGTTTAGAAACTATGGATGGAATTTAGGATTACCAAAGTACTGCAAGGTTTCAGTGGCTGCAATTGTAAACTTAATTAATTACTTTTCTTATGAAACAATGCCATAAATCAGCAATGAAGCATTAATTAACTAGGTCCAGATTACAAGTGGAGCGCAAATTAAAGCTCCCGCTTGAGCATTAATTGCGCTAGAATTAAATTGTTTGCGTTCTTTGGGTTGTGCTTGTATTATAAGTTTAATGTAAACTGTTTTTGCTCTCGTGCTTACCCGAAAAGTGCAAAAATACGAAGTTAGAATATCATGTGCACATTCACGTATTCGCCATAGAAGTCAATGGAGAAAAACACCTTACTCTCGTGCAAATGCGATCGCATATTCTCATTTGCGCTAACCCAACATGAAAATATGAATATTTCATATTCCAATGTTCTTCACATAACAGAACATGTTCTATTTATTCATAAATACATATTTCCACATATATCTGATGGTATGTTGGTAACATACTGTATATATTTATATATATATATATATAGTAAAGATCCGCACTTCTTCAGACCAGTCTGATCCCCATGTCTGTTGAATAAAGGGATTTTTATAAGCCATAATGAACTACTCTGCTGTTTTTTTTACTGTTACTATGAGCTGGGAAGTAGCTCATATTGGTTCCTGGCTACATTTGAGAGTGCTGGATTCAAACTTTTTGTCTTGGATTTGGTCACCCAATCACATAATGATGATAACAATGTGTCATAAGATATACAAGGGGGTCACCTCTAATTGACCTCAGCTCTCTCGGGATAGAGGGCACTGGTTTTTATCATGTCTCTCCTGACATCTCTGCATCATAAAAATCACTCTCTGAGTTAAGTTAGGGCTGTAAAACTAACCTTAGGCAATACTGTTTTCTCCAGTGAAGCTTACATTTATTTATGACGGAGCTCTGTTTTTTTTTAAGAAAAAAACCCCACAGGGACACATGATCATATACTTTGGAAAAACAAAAACATTCCACACAAAGATAAAAAGTTAACCATGTGCGCCTAAACACACGTCACAAAGGCAGGGTTGAAGTGTATTTTCTAATGACTGTTTTAACATGTTGCTAGCAGTTCTCATTTGATTGCAAGATATCATGTATTAGGCACCACACGCAACTATAGAAGTTAATAGCATGAATGACCAATAACGAACAGATAAAGGTAATCAATGCTAAAATATATGGTCAATTCAGTATCAGTCATTTATGGATAAAGTTACAAAATCAACAAAGGAAGCATTCTAATAAGGCAGGCTTGTCCAACTTTAGGCCCGTGGGCCACAATGACCTTAAATATATTTCATATATGGTTATGAGGTTACTGAGGGGCCTTTTTGAGGCAAGTATCATGCCAGGAATTCTATGAACATTACTTCCTCTATCCTTAAATGTACACATTATTTCTATTTAATTTCTATATTTATTTAGTATTAACAGTGGTTAACAGGGCATACAAATACTGCCCATGCTATTAAAAAATAGTGACTGGTTTACATACAGCTATAGGCATTTACTCTAGCTAACAAGAATAAATAGTTACTAGAATATACATTTTTAAAATATATTTGTATTGGCAATGGGCATTACTTTGATAATTTGTGGTTAATAAAATCAATTTCTTTGTTGTGATTTTTACATGTTAGATCTCAAAGTATACTTGTCCATTACAAGAATATAGAAATTTAGGCTTGAAAGCTTAATATGATATAAAATACCTTTTTGCTTTTATGTAGAAAAAAAAATGTTGTGCTTATCCCATAATCTATAGAAAGAAAAAAAAAAACAAATCCTATAACTCCTTTCAGCCTCTCTAAGGGATGTTCCTTTAATGGTCTTTTAAAAACTTTTATTTACAATCTACTAAACATAACAGTTTTGTATAAACGTATGTGTTAATATTTTCAGAAAAAAATCCTGCATCACTGGTGAGTACTTTGTGTAGATTACTGGTATCCAGCTAAAGCATTTCTTGCCACTAAGTGACCTCAGAAGGTATATTTTGGCATCATTGTAGTCATACTGGTGAGTGGAGGGATAATCCCCCCCCCCTTCTTTACCATTGGTGGGGCCTTTGATGTAGCATCTGCTGTCGGAATTTAAAATTGAACAAGCAACATTTTCTAAAGCCCCAATCTTTGCTCACACACAACTGTTTAGGAAGCTTCATAAATGAGGGTCTTTGTAGGGTGAGAGGTAATGTTAGAAGTTAGTGATAGATTTATGCAAGTTAGTTTATGGTTTAAATGCATGTTTATAAGAAAATTAATAAATCATAATTGTTTATCGGGTGCTGAAAATCCACTACTCAATTAAGATTCAGAGTAAGTGGTACTGCACTGTATTTTTATTATGTGCATATGTCACCAGTCACCTGTTTGGTTTTAGTTCAGGTCCTCCAGCCTTAGGTTATGGGGCCATATTATAGCATTCCAACTTTTTTATCTGGTCCTAAATCAAGGCTGCTTTCCAACATTTGAATGAGTACAAATGGCTGCTAATTCAATGTATTTGGTTTGTGTGAATTTTATGGATTTTGTGCATGTATAACTAATTTGAAGTTTTTTTATACAAAAATATCTACCGTCCCATGAGTATAATTTCTCTTCTTGGTCACCCCATTGCATGGGATGCCATACTGCCAACTCTCTGATTTTCTTCTTGCCTGTCTTCCATGGTCACTACCAACTTAATTTTTGCATTTACTACAAGTTCTTGGTAAGGCACCACAAAAAAATAATCTTGGGTCAGCTGTTCATCTCTTCTCTTTCTACTAGACCAGGGGGTCGATTTATTAAGCAGCGGATGCTGCATCAATGCCCCATCATTTCAGGTCCGCCTGAAATGGAAGTTAAGAAGCAACAGTTCATAAAACGATTGACGGCCCCTTCTAGCGGCCTATTGGCTTGTGCAATGTTAAATGCCGACAGAATATTGTCAGGATGCCAGGAATCAGACTGAGATGAGAAGTGCAAATATAATCACACCTTTATTGATAGCAAAAAATAATAAAAAGTCCACAAGTCAAATAACAAGTCAGGAATCAAAACCAGAGCTGGTAGTCAGACGAGCCGAGTCAGGAGCCAAAGCAAATAGTCAGACTAGCCGAGTCAGGAGCCAAAGCGAGTTGTCAGACGAGCCAGAATCGGGAACAAGCCAGGGATCAGGAACCAGGAGGGACGTCAGACAGCCAGGTAATACACAGGAGCTCTCACAAAGAGGTCTGAGACAACGCAAGGGCAAAGCATACTGAACAGAGGCCCTTTAAATAATAAATGATGACATCACAATTCTGAGGCTGCATCCTGTCTCACACGGATAATGTACACCAGTCTGGCAATAAAAGGAAGTGCAGGAAATGAGCAGCATCACACAGTATGCACCAGAGTCAGCAAGAGAGGTGAGTATAATGGTTGCCAGCAGCACATGGCAAACAAAACAGGGAAAAAACCCTGACAGTATTGGGGAAACGGGCATGGAAGGCCCGGAGGAGGCCGGGAGCATGAACATTAGAGGAGGGAACCCATGAACGCTCCTCCGGACCATAGCCCCTCCAGTGAACCAAATACTGTACGCAGACCCTGGACATACGGGAGTCAATAATGCTGCTGACCTCATACTTGTTATGGTTGTCAACAAAGATAGGATGGGGACGAGACAACACAATGGTAAACCGATTACAAACCAATGGTTTCAAGAGGGAGACATGAGAAACATTGGAGATGTGCATTGCAGGAGGAAGGTCAAGAGCGTAGGCCACAGGATTGACCCGTCGGAGTATTCGAAAAGGACCAACATAACGGGGAGCCAGTTTATTGGAAGGCACACGAAGGTTCAAGTTGTGGGAGGACAGCCAAACTCTCTCACCAACCTGGTAGGAAGGTGCAGGTAGACACCTATGATCAGCCTGGAACTTTTGGCGCTGCATAGAACGATGAAGGCAATCCTGAATCTGCACCCACGTGGAACGGAGTTGCCGGAGATGCTCCTCCAAAGCCGGAATACCCTGAGACATGAATGAATCGGGCAACAAGGATGGTTGAAACCCATAATTCGCCATGAACGGGGATAACTTGGAGGAAGCATTAATAGCACTATTACGAGCAAACTTTGCCCAAGGTAACAGTTCAGACCAATTATTGTGGTGATCTGAGACATAGCAACGGAGGAACTGTTCCAGAGCTTGATTAGACCGTTCCGCAGCCCCATTGGATTGAGGGTGATATGCCGAGGAGAAGGAGAGCTGGATCCCCATTTGAGCACAAAAGGAATGCCAAAATCTGGAGACAAACTGGCTACCCCGGTCCGACACTATCTCCTTGGGTAACCCATGTAAACGGAAGACCTCACGGGCAAAAATTGAAGCAAGCTCCTGAGCGGTAGGCAACTTCTTCAAGGGAATGCAATGTGACATTTTAGAAAAATGGTCAACCACCATAAGGATAACAGTATTGCCATTGGAAACAGGGAGCTCGACAATGAAGTCCATGGAAAGATTTGTCCAAGGACGCTCACCATTAGCAGTAGGTTGAAGAAGAACAACAGGCAGACGTCAAGGAGTCTTATTCTGTGCACAAACTGAGCAGGAGGCAACATATGCAGCAACATCAGAACGAAGACCTGGCCACCAGAATTGTTGAGTGACAGACCAAATCATTTGGTTTTTGCCTGGGTGACCTGCGGCTTTAGGATAGTGGTAAGTGTGCAAAAGTTTAGTTCGAAGATTCTCAGGAACAAAACACTTACCACTAGGTTTCTCAGGAGGTGCATTGGTTTGTGCAGCCAGTATCTCCTCCCCCAAGGGAGAAGTCAAATTAGTACGTATGGTAGCCAAAATATGGTCAGGAGGTATAACTGGAGTAGGTACAGACTCCTCCTTGGACAGAGGTGAAAATTGTCGAGAGAGGGCATCAGCCCTAACATTCTTACTACCAGGCAGGTAGGAGACCACATAATTAAACTGAGACAAAAATATCTCCCATATGGCCTGTCGGGGCGACAAACGTTTTGCCTCAGATAGATAAGTTAAATTCTTGTTGTCAGTAAGAATGAGCACTGGCACGCTAGTACCCTCAAGTAGATGCCTCCATTCCTTGAGTGCCAAAATTATGGCAAGTAATTCCCTGTCGCCAATTTTATAATTGCACTCTGCTGGAGACAATTTCTTAGAGAAGAAACCACACGAATGCAAGGAACCGTCAGGCGTAGGACGTTGAGACAAGAGGGCACCTACTCAAGTTTCAGATGCATCGACCCCAAGAACAAAAGGCAGGACAGGGTTGGGATGAGCCAGAACTGGAGCAGCAGCAAAGGCAGTCTTAAGACTATCAAAGGCCTTAATGGCAGTAGGGATCAGGAACCAGGAGGGACGTCAGACAGCCAGGTAATACACAGGAGCTTTCACAAACAGGTCTGAGACAATGCAAGGGCAAAGCATACTGAACAGAGGCCCTTTAAATAATAAGTGATGACATCACAATTCTGAAACTGCATTCTGTCTCACACGGATGATGTACACCAGTCTGGCCATAAAAGGAAGTGCAGGAAATGAGCAGCATCACACAGTATGCACCAGTGTCAGCAAGAGAGGTGAGTAAAATGGCTGCCAGCAGCACATGGCAAACAAAACAGGGAAAAAACCCCGACACATATGCTGTCAGCATTTAGCGAGGCCGAGCGGACATGTCTGATTACAACCTGTCACCTGGAGGTCGTCTTGTATGCCGTTGTGAGCGATAATGATCGCTGCATTAACATTTTTTTATCTTGAGAAAGGCCCAAACTGGGGCCGAAACGTCGACAATTATTCTATTGTTATAGTCACTTGGAAATAAAATTATACTGTCTTGTTTGGAAAAAATCCCTGTAAGTGCCCTCCTTCCACAAAGAAAGTTTCTACATGTATTCATGAGGACAGCACCCAGTTAGTTAATACACCTTGGAGAATGGAGTGCTGTGGTGCTGGGCTACTGGCTAATTGTTTTATATATATATATATATATATATATATATATATATATATATATATATATATATATATATATAGATATATATATATATATATATAGATATGTAAGAATATAGAAATATACAGTATATTTACAATTAAAAAAAAAGTTTACATTCAACTTGTAAAACGAGCGTAATCCAACTAGCACAAAAATTAAAATCCTAGCAGAGTTTTTGCTATAGCAAAAACGCAAAATACTGCTCAACTTGTAATCTAGCCCCAAATAAAAAATAATAATAATTACTAAAAATTATAGATATTGTAAAAAATTTCTAAATAAGTAATATATTTAACATTATGTATAATACATATTAATCATTTTTATTAATATTTTATATTTATATTTCAATAACGCGCATTGAGGTTAGCAATTCTTGTGCTAAGTGATACCAAAATTGTGAAACCTGATGAGCGTTACGCATATTTTACATTCCTCTGTTCTTCGAATAGAACATTTTAAAATTTGTTTATTAGGCAAGTTGTATTTTTGAGGATTAATTTTATTATTGAACAACAACCATGTTCTCAATGAACCCGAAAAACTCATTAATATCAAAGCTGAATAGTTTTGGAAGTAGTTTTTAGTTTGTTTTTAGTTATAGCTATTTTAGGGGGATATCTGTGTGTGCAGGTGACTATTACTGTGCATAATTATTAGGCAACTTAACAAAAAACAAATATATACCCATTTCAATTATTTATTTTTACCAGTGAAACCAATATAACAACTCAACATTCACAAATATACATTTCTGACATTCAAAAACAAAACAAAAACAAATCAGTGACCAATATAGCCACCTTTCTTTGCAAGGACACTCAAAAGCCTGCCATCCATGGATTCTGTCAGTGTTTTGATCTGTTCACCATCAACATTGCATGCAGCAGCAACCACAGCCTCCCAGACACTGTTCAGAGAGGTGTACTGTTTTCCCTCCTTGTAAATCTCACATTTGATGATGGACCACAGGTTCTCAATGGGGATCAGATCAGGTGAACAAGGAGGCCATGTCATTAGATTTTCTTCTTTTATACCCTTTCTTGCCAGCCACGCTGTGGAGTACTTGGACGCGTGTGATGGAGCATTGTCCTGCATGAAAATCATGTTTTTCTTGAAGGATGCAGACTTCTTCCTGTACCACTGCTTGAAGAAGGTGTCTTCCAGAAACTGGCAGTAGGACTGGGAGTTGAGCTTGACTCCATCCTCAACCCGAAAAGGCCCCACAAGCTCATCTTTGATGATACCAGCCCAAACCAGTACTCCACCTCCACCTTGCTGGCGTCTGAGTCGGACTGGAGCTCTCTGCCCTTTACCAATCCAGCCACGGGCCCATCCATCTGGCCCATCAAGACTCACTCTCATTTCATCAGTCCATAAAACCTTAGAAAAATCAGTCTTGAGATATTTCTTGGCCCAGTCTTGACGTTTCAGCTTGTGTGTCTTGTTCAGTGGTGGTCGTCTTTCAGCCTTTCTTACCTTGGCCATGTCTCTGAGTATTGCACACCTTGTGCTTTTGGGCACTCCAGTGATGTTGCAGCTCTGAAATCTGGCCAAACTGGTGGCAAGTGGCATCTTGGCAGCTGCACGCTTGACTTTTCTCAGTTCATGGGCAGTTATTTTGCGCCTTGGTTTTTCCACACGCTTCTTGCGACCCTGTTGACTATTTTGAATGAAACGCTTGATTGTTCGATGATCACGCTTCAGAAGCTTTGCAATTTTAAGAGTGCTGCATCCCTCTGCAAGATATCTCACTATTTTTGACTTTTCTAAGCCTGTCAAGTCCTTCTTTTGACCCATTTTGCCAAAGGAAAGGAAGTTGCCTAATAATTATGCTCACCTGATATAGGGTGTTGATGTCATTAGACCACACCCCTTCTCATTACAGAGATGCACATCACCTAATATGCTTAATTGGTAGTAGGCTTTCAAGCCTATACAGCTTGGAGTAAGACAACATGCATAAAGAGGATGATGTGGTCAAAATACTCATTTGCCTAATAATTCTGCACTCCCTGTATATTTCAATATATATCTGATACTGTTAATGTAAAATAGATATCTCTATCTATATATCTATAGGAATAGATATACAGGTATAGTTATACACACACACACATATCTATACTATAATTACATTTGTAATGTCCGTCGCTGTCGGCAGTTGCGCACGCATCCTCAATGGAATGTTGACAGCGCAAGGCAGTCAACAGAATGTTGGCTGTGTGCGCAGCAAAAAAGAATTCTTTCACCACTCTGCAATTTTCTGTATCCACCGGGATGCAGCATAAGCTGCATCCCGGTGGATTCCAAAAATGGCATGGTGGTGCTGCATCCCGGTGGATTCCGAAAATGGCAGGGTGGTGCCACCCTGCCATTTTTGGAATCCACCGGGATGCAGTGAAGGCAAACAGAGCATTACAAAAAAAAAAAAAAACACCGCCCGCACAAAGTATAACAAAAAAAATCCCTAACCTCCCACACAAAGTATTAACAAATACACCGCAAACCCACATATAATAAAGTAATTAACCCCTTAATCCTTTAACCATCAACCACCCACATTGCAATAAATCTAATTACCCTATTAACCCTTAAACCGCAAAACCCCCACATCGTAGTTAGGTATACACTCACACACATATCTATACTATAATTGCGTTTGTAATGTCTGTCGGCGTCGGCAGTTGCGCACGCATCCTCAATGGAATGTTGGCAGCGCGAGGCAGCTGCTTCGCTGCATCCAGGTGGATTACGAAAATGGCAGGGTGGTGAAAGAATCCACCGAAGGTGGATTCTTTCACCACCCTGTCGGTGGATTCTTTCACCACCCTGCCATTTTCGGAATCCACCGGGATGCAGCGTAAGTTGCATCTCAGTGGATTCTGAAAATAGCAGGGTGGGTCTGCATCCCGGTGGATGCCTTTGTCACACCTGCATGTCTGTAAAAAAAAATTCCCTTTTTCGTCCATGAACTTTTGTACTTATACTGATTTTTTACAAATACATTTTTGGATTTTTTGCAATACACCTGGTTGTAGTGCCTACATCCTTTCTCTCCGATACAACTTATTGTGGAGTAGTTAATCCGTTACTTTGTTACGGCACTCCAGGAGATGCTGACTGTTCTGGGCGTCTTTTCACATACTTCCGGGTTACTGGTCAGGGGCTGATCGAGTGCTGGAATTGTTGGGACCGATACCTCTCTTTTACAAAGTCTTATTCCAAGCGGCGACCTCTTCTTTCTTTCTTCCAGGAACAATCCGGCTCAGAGCAGATGGCGGAGCTGAAGACCGATGACCGCAGAGCTGAAGACCGGCAAACCTGGAACTGAAAACCGGCAACCTTGGAACTGAATACGACCGCGGAGCGATGGAGCATGGAGGATCCTCTTCGTACGATTGTCGCCGTACACTGAATAGTGAATTCAAGGTACGTGATTAAAGATGGCGTCCCTTGAATTCCTATTGACTTATTTGATTCTTCAAATTCAAATCAGCCAATAGATTGAGTGCTACTCAAATCCTATTGGCTGTTCAAATCATCCAATATTTTGAGAGCTACTGAAATTCTATTGGCTATTCAAATCAGCCAATAGAATTTCAGTAGCTCTAATCCTATTGGCTGATTTGAACAGCCAATAGAATTTGAGTAGCTCTCATCCTATTGACTGATTTGAATTTGAAGAATCAAATCAGCCAATAGGAATTCAAGGGATGCCATTTTGAATCGCGTCCCTTGAATTCACTATCCAGTGTACGGCGGCGATCGTACAAAGAGGATGCTCCATGCTCCGCGGTCGTCCGGTCTTCAGTTTCAGGGTCGCCAGTCTTCAGTTCCACGGTCGCCAGTCTTCAGCTCTGCAGTCATCGGTTTTCAGCTCCGCCCTCCACTCCATGCTGAATTGTTCCTGGAAGAAGAAAGAAGAGGTTGTCGCTTGGAAGAAGACTTCACCACATGGGACAGGACCTTCTCCGCTGGACTTCAGGAATGGTGAGTATCAACCTGGGGGTTAGACTTAGGTTTTTTTTTTTTAAATTGGGGTGGGGGTTATTTAGATTAGGGTGGGCACTTTATAAAAGAGCTAAATGTCCTTTTAAAGACAATGCTCAAACAAATGCCCTTTTCAGGGCAATGGGTAGTTTAGGTTTTTTAGTGTTAGATTCTTTTATTTTGTGGGGTTTGGTGGGTGGGGGGGTTTTACTGATAGGGGGGACTTTGTTTATTTTTAATGTAAAAGAGCTGATTTCTTTAGGGCAATGCCCTACAAAAAGTCCTTTTGAGGGCTATTGGTAGTTTAGCATTAGATTAGTGGGTGTTTTTATTTTGGGGGGGGCTTTTTTATTTTCATAGGGATTTGGTTTAATTTTTTTAATTTTCGGTTATATTAGATATTTTTATTTTCAGTAACTTTAGCTTAATTTAAATTTATGTTATATTTTTTTTTCATTTTGGGGGGGTTTTAAAACATTTTTTTTTTCAGATTAGGGATGGGCAGCAAAAGAGCTGAATACCCTTTTAAGGGCAATGCCCATACAAATGCCCTTATCAGGGCAATGGATAGTTTAGGATTTTTAGTGTTAGGTTTATTTATTTTGGGGGGTTTGGTGGGTGGTGGGTTTTACTGTTAGGGGGAACTTAGAATTTTTGGTAACTGCAAAAGAGCTGTTTAACTTAGGGCAATGCCCTACAAAAAGCCATTTTAAGGGCTATTGGTAGTTTAGCATTAAATTAGGAGGTTTTTTATTTTGGGGGGGCTTTTTATTTTCATAGGGATTAGGTTTTATTTTTGGGGGGTTTTAGACTTAGTTTTTTTTTAATTTTTAGTTTTTTTTTTGTAGATTAGGGATGGGCAGCAAAATAGCTGAATGCCCTTTTAACGGCAGTGCCCATACAAATGCCCTTTTAAGGGCAATGGATAGTTTAGGTTTTTTAGTGTTAGGTTTATTTTTTTTGGGGGGGGTTGTGGGTTTTACTGTTAGGGGGGACTAGAATTTTTTGTAATTGCAAAAGAGCTGTTTAACTTAGGGCAATGCCGTACAAAAGCCCTTTTAAGAGTTATTGGTAGTTCAGCATTAGATTAGGAGGTGTTTTTATATTGGGGGGAGCTTTTTTTTTATTTTCATAGGGATTAGGTTTAATTTGTTTATTTCTGATAATTTGTTAATTTTTTCTGTAGTTCAAATTTTTTTAAATTAACAACACATAGACTGCCCTCTGGGTAGGCTTACCAACTAGTATATATATCATTAAGAAAAATTTCTTTTAATTTAATAATAATAAAAATAATCTATCAATATAGGTAATGATTTTGACTAAAAATGTCATCTCTATCTGAATTCTCTACTTCCTTTTCCTCTGTCTAACCTAGTGTTATAAATGATGGCGATGTTTATGTAGCGGAGCACATTAGTTCTGTGTAACTACGGCAGGTTTGGATACATTTGTATCAAATTTCACTCTCATAACAATTGGATAGTCTCCCGGGAGGCTTGTGTGGTTAAAACCAATCACATTTGTTTATTTGCTGAAATTTAACACACCCCCTTGTAGGGAGAAATCGAATAAGAGGTGAGAGACACAGGTGTCAGGTAGTCCTGATGAGGCCCAAGTTTTCGCTGAGCATTGTGGGCGAAACGCGCGTCGACAGACAGACACCTAGTTACAGTTCACACAAGTTCGGAAGATTTCCATGAAGATCTTTATCTGCCATTCGTTATTGGTCAAGATCCCCAACAGCGAAGGTGATATGACCCTAAAGTGGAGATAGAAAGCAGTTTGATGTCGGAAGCACTTGTCCCGACCCTGCACGCAACTTCAGTATCTGGATCCGAACGAGTGACTGTAATCTCTATATCTGCGGATACAAGGTGAACCCGGAGGTGAGCACTAATACAGCCACACAGATATCCGGACTGATATTCAAATACGGAGGTCCGGAGGTATGTGTTGAGGCAAACACTTGGGACCGCTACATACCGCAGTTTCCTGGAAAGCTGCATTTGTTTGGATCGAAAAGCAAGAACGGCACTTTTAAACAAGTATTGTATTACTATGCTAGACAGAGAGGACGTTCTTACCTCGGAGTTCTAGCACATAAATCTTTTTATATAGCTCCTGATGAAAAGCCAAAAATGAGCCTTTGAAAAAGAAAGGATTATTCTGTTTATCTACTTCTTTTCACACAGAACCTGGGCCCAGGTAGAAACGGATCCTCAATCTACCTGTGTTTTCTTCCTAATCCTTTAACTATAAGGAGGACTCTGAACAGGTCGTATATATGATAATCTGTTTAGCTACAGTTATATATATCCTTTCCTTGCTATATACAAATCAATACAATGTTGCAAAAAAAGTTGTTCTAGGAAAGTATTATGATAGATAGTTATCCCACTGCAGTGGTAGTATCATACTTTCTTTAGTATCTAAACAATATGCATATGCCCTTCCAGTATGTTTTTGTTACTTTGTAAATAAATTTGTCGTGTTATCTGAACTTATGTGCATCCGTATATTTCTGTCTCTTGCTAGCTCCCAGTCAAGCACCAGTTTGGGTTAAATGGAGTTCTATTGAGTGCTGAAATCCCCCATCTTTACACAGTATCTCATATAGCTCTACTGTGGCTATGTTCTCTCCTTTCTAAATAATTTGAAGTTTTATATATATATATATATATATATATATATATATATATATATATATATATATATATACATACATACATACATACAGCAGCAGGCAGGCCAGCACTCACGGTTAACATTTCATCCATGCAGGGTGCTTTCATAGTATTGATAGTAGTGAAGAAAAGAGATGCACTCACCAGGATTTTGAAAGTTACCATTTAATGTAACGTTTCGGGGTGTTACCCCCTTCATCAGACAATACAAAATAAAAAAAAATTGTATTGTCTGGCTAACACCCTGAAACGTTACATTAGATGGTAACTTTGAAAATCCTGGCGAGTGCATTTCTTTTCTTCACTACTATATATATATATATATATATAATTACAATAAAAAAATTACATTATCCTGAATGTGAAGAACATTGAAATGTTAAATATGTACAGTAAACATACAGAACAACACATAAATGCTTAAAGACATAATACTTTTTTTATATATAAAAATATATAGAGAGTGTCCAACCAAGTTTAGCACTCTCGAGGTTACCACTGCTGGCCGGAGTGCAAAGCAAATGTATCAATTAAGTCCCAAAGTAAGCCAGCACTCTCCGGTGACTGTTTAGTCATGTCAGATAATATGTATATAAATTTTGTTTAGTAGCTGATAATGTTTGTTTGTGGTACATTGCTAAGCTAAGGGCATGCCCCGCAAAAGGCCCTTTTAAGGGCTGATAAGGTAATAGAGCTGTTAACTTTTTTAATTTAGAATAGTGTAGGGAAATTTTTTTATTTTGGGGGGCTTTATTATTTTATTAGGGGGCTTAGAATAGGTGTAATTATCTTAAAAATTTTGTAATCACTTTTTTATTTTTTGTAATTTAGTGTTTGTTTTTTTTGTAATTTAGTTTATTTTATTGTATTTTAGTTTAGATATTTGTAGTTTATTTAATTTATTGATAGTGTAGGTGTATTTGTAACAGGTTAGGATTTATTTTACAGGTAAATTAGTAATTATTTTAACTAGGTAGCTATTAAATAGTTATTAACTATTTAATAGCTATTGTACCTAGTTAAAATAAATACCAAGTTACCTGTAAAATAAATATAAACCCTGAAATAGCTACAATGTAATTATTAATTATATTGTAGCTATTTTAGGGTTTATTTTATAGGTATTTAGATTTAAATAGGAATATTTTAATTAATAATATTAATATTAATTTGATTTATTTTAATAAGAATTTAGTTAGGGATGTTAGAGTTAGATAGGGTTATTATAATTAATATATATAATATAATAACGATATTAACGATATTAACCCTAATATAATTAGGGTTAATATAGTTAATATATATCATATAATAACTATATTAACCCTAATATAATTAGGGTTAATATAGTTAATATATATAATATAATAACTATATTAACTATATTAACCCTAATATAATTAGGGTTAATATAGTTAATATAGCTGGCGGCGGTGTAGGGGGATTAGATTAGGGGTTAATGTATTTAATATAGCTGACGGCGGTATAGGGGGATTAGATTAGGGGTTAATTAATTTAATATAGCTGCCGGCGGTGTAGGGGGATTAGATTAGGGGTTAATGTATTTAATATAGCTGGCGGCGGTATAGGGGGATTAGATTAGTGGTTAATTAATTTAATATAGCTGGCGGCGGTGTAGGGGGATTAGATTAGTGGTTAATGTATTTAATATAGCTGGCAGCAGTATAGGGGGATTAGATTAGGGGTTAATTAATTTAATATAGCTGGCGGCGGTGTAGGGGGATTAAATTAGGGGTTAATACATTTAATATAGCTGGCAGCGGTGTAGGCGGATTAAATTAGGAGTTAATACATTTAATATAGCTAGCGGCGGGGTAGGGGGATTAAATTAGGGGTTAATAATTTTAATATAGCTGGCGGCGGGGTAGGGGGATTAGATTAGGGTTTTATAATTTTAATATAGCTGGCGGCGGTGTAAGGGGCTCACATTAGGGGGTAGTTAATGTAGGTGGCGTCGGGGTAGGAGCTCACATTAGGGGGTAGTTAATGTAGGTGGCGGCGGGGTAGGAGCGCACATTAGGGGGTAATATAGTTAATGTAGGTGGCGGCGGGGTCCGGGAGCGGCGGTTTAGGGGTTAATAACTTTATTAGGTGGTGGCGGGGTCCGGGAGCGGCGGTTTAGGGGTTAATACATTTATTGTTAGGATAGTGAGGGGGGATAGCGGATAGAGGGTTAGACGTGTCGGGCTATGTTTGGGAGGCGTGTTAGACAGTACGGGAGATTTTATAACTTAGTCAGGTTGTGTAGGCGCTGGCAGTTTCTAAAGTGCCGTAAGTCACTGGCGACTCCAGAAATTTGTACTTATGCAGATTTCTGGACATCGCTGGTTTATCCGACTTACGGCACTTTAGCATCTGACGGCGCCGTATATAGGATAGCTATACGGCGGGGGGGGGTTCCCTCGCTTGCACCGCAAACTACGATCTTTATCGGATCGCGCCCCAAGAAGGAGAGTTAAAACAGCTCTGAGGTGGTGGAGATAAAATACCTCAAACTCCTCGTTCATTGTGTTTGGCAGGCTCTGCTCTTGAGCAACTGGTCGCAGGAGAGCAGCAGGTGGCTCTGCATAAGGAAATCCTTGTGGAATGATAAATGCAGGCAGCTGACACTGTTCCTCTGCTGCCAGCTCCCCATAAAAATGGGCAGACAGGTTCCAAGTTGGGAGCCATGTCTGTCCATCACTTAGCACATGGGGCACTATTACTAAACAATGTCATCATAAAAGTAACACTATAGAGAATCTGCTGCTATATTGAACCTCACAAGTTCCAGATCAATTCACGTCAGTATTATTTATAAATTTATTTTTATTAGTCTAATATCAGACATTGGACTAAGATGTCCTAAATATGTGAAAAGATTCACAGCTTATTTTTTGTAAAAGGTTTGAGAACAAACAAATGCCACTGAAGACTATTAACATTAAGAGATTGTGGACTATCTCTATATGATGTCCATATGAAATCCAAAAATACTAAAGAACTTATCATGTATATTTTTAAAAAATAAGGAAATTAAAATTTGAAAGTT
Source organism: Bombina bombina (assembly GCF_027579735.1). Lineage (NCBI taxonomy): Eukaryota > Metazoa > Chordata > Amphibia > Anura > Bombinatoridae > Bombina > Bombina bombina. The sequence continues at coordinate 570,730,980 of NC_069503.1, forward strand.
AGAGTTCAACTCAAGAGTTATATGGTTATGCAGGGTTATAGATTTGAAAGAGAGACACATACATCGCAATATAAAGATAAAAGATAAAAACCTGAAGAGTTTGTGAGAATTCTCTCCCTACCAGATAGTTTTTAAAATAAAATAATAATAATATATATATATATATATTATTAATTTTGTCTTTAACCCCTTAATGACCAACGACGTATAGGGTACGTCCTGCAAAAAAATGCAGTTAACGACCAAGGACATGCCCCATTGGTCTTTGGTCTTTGAAAGCGGTGCAAGTGATTCTGATTGCTTCCAGCAGCTTTTTTTATGTTATTGCAGTGATGCCTTGATATTGAGGCATCCTGCAACAACACTTTTTAGCAGTCCGATACAGACAGAGTCACTCTATGGCCCTCTCTGTATCGGCCATTGATGGCTGTGATCATTGGTGGGTGGGAGCTGATCCAGAGAGGCGGGTGGGCGGCCATCGGTGGAGGAGGGGGAGGGATCGCATGCGGGTTCGCGCATGGGTGCGTGCGAGGGCGGATGGGAACCCTACACTATGGGACAAGTGTAAGGTGGGACTCAGTGTGAGAGAGTGGAAATGTAAAATTAAGCAATCTGGGAGAGGGTGGGGTTTGGATGTTGAGGGGGGGGGCAGCTACACTACAGAAAAGACAGCTGCCAGTACCCAATATTGCGCACAATAATGCAGGAGGGGTTAGAGAGCTGTTCGGGGGGGATCAGGGAGGTTGGGGGCTAAGGGGGATCCTACGCAGCAGATTTTTTTTTTTTTTTTTTTTTTTTAAAAACAAAAACTTTTATTTTAGTACTGGGAGACTTTCTGCCAGTACTTAAGATGGCGGGGACAATTGTGGGGTGGGGGATGGAAGAGAGCTGTTTGGGATGGATCAGGGGGTGGGATGTGTCAGGTGGGAGGCTGATCTCTACACTAAAGCTAAAATGAACCCTGCAAGCTCCCTACAAGCTACCTAATTAACCCCTTCACTGTGGGCATAATACACGTGTGGTGTGCAGCGGCATTTAGCGGCCTTCTAATTACCAAAAAGCAATGCCAAAGCCATATATGTCTGCTATTTCTGAACAAAGGGGATCCCAGAGAAGCATTTACAACCATTTATGCCAAAATTGCACAAGCTGTTTGTAAATAATTTCAGTGAGAAACCTAAAGTTTGTGAAAGAATTTGTGAAAAAGTGAACAATTTTTTTTATTTGATCGCATTTGGCGGTGAAATGGTGGCATGAAATATACCAAAATGGGCCTAGATGAATACTTTGGGTTCTTTTCTAAAAAAAAAATATATACATGTCAAGGGATATTCAGGGATTCCTGACAGATATCAGTGTTCCAATGTAACTATCGCTAATTTTGAAAAAAAGTAGTTTGGAAATAGTAAAGTGCTACTTGTATTCATTGCCCTATAACTTGCAAAAAAAGTGGTTGTAGATATGTAACAGATTTTGGGGGTGAAAGTTAAAAAAGTGTGTTTTTTTCCATTTTCACCTCATATTTCATATTTTTTTTTATAGTACATTATAAGATATGATGAAAATAATGATAACTTTAGAAAGTCCATTTAATGACGAGAAAAACGGTATATAATATGTGTGGGTACATTAAATGAGTAAGAGGAAAATTACAGCTAAACACAAACACTGCAGAAATGTAAAAATAGCCTAGGTCCCAAACGGTCAGAAAATGGAAAAGTTCTGTGGTCCTTAAGGGGTTAAAGGGATACTAAACCCATTTTTTTTTCATGATTCAGATAGAGCATGCAATTTTAAGCAACTTTCTAATTTACTCCTATTATGAATTTTTCTTTGTTCTCTTGCTAGCTTTATTTAAAAAGCAGGAATTTAAAGTTTAGGAGCCGGTCATTTTAGGTTCAGCACCCTGCTTCATTTTCCCCCTTCTTTAACATCTTCTAAAGTACGAGCAAGCTGCACTGTGATGTTGAAATGTTTTCATTTTAGATGGTGACACACACTGTATAGTACACACTGAGAAAAGTATATGACTTGTTGTTTTCATTCTTTATTTACTTATTTATTTTGCAGGAACTGGTCTACCATGTCTATTTGGAATTTAGACTAACTGTGCTCAATCAACTAACACGGGCATAGCTTGTGCCAGGAATATCAGCACAAATCACTGTGCATCTGTGTTTTTGTTTTGTTTTTTGTATTTGGGAAAAAAAAAAGAAACCCTGAAAAATGGTGACAACATCTCTCATAACTATCTAAAAAAATGATATTACTGTGATTAGTTTAAAGATACAGAAGCTATTGTTTCATAGTGACTGATATATTAAAAAATATTAGTGAAAACCTCTGCTGTTTCTGTATAAATATAATTATTGAATCATTTCCATGGCAATGAAACATTTCTTTGTAAAGCAAGATAAGCACATAAACAGTTTGATATTGCTATCCTTTGTTCATCAAAAAAAATGTATAACTAAAAGTAAGGAATGAAGGAAGAAAACTATATATTCAGTATATTTTCAGTTTTATTAGAAAAGGAAAGTTTTTGTTTTTTTTAACAGTTTGCTCTTGCTTGGCAGTTGTCTATATAAAGTGCTATCTATCTATCTATCTATCTTATCTATTTGTCTGCCTACCTGTCTATCTATCAATCAATAATCTTAAATAAAAATATAAATTTCATAAATATTTTAAAAGTGATAATGCATTTACTTCTAGCTGGCATTATGTTTCATTTTTAACATATTGTATATTGTTTAGTCTATTTTATATATTCTATCCATATTTCTTTTTTTGCCTTGAATTGATACTTGTATCCAATGCTGATTTTGTTATTATAGTTATACTAAGGCAGTAGATTCTTTTTGTGCTGAGTTGCTTTGTATCAGGATATAATTTCTCACATGACATTAGCATCTGTTTGTGACTTAGCTTATTGAAAAGCTATAAATTAAAACGTAATTGCCAAGAGATATTATGATATACCTGGGGAATAAGGTATAAACAGCTAATTATTTTCCATCCAGTGTGTAAAAAAAACAAGCTTGTTTCATTTGTTGCTACTAAGAAAGCTTACAGCATAATCAAATGACTGTAAAATATTAGTTGTTTTGCAGAACATGAAGTGATGCTATCTATACTATTTGACCTATTATAAATAATATATATATATATATATATTACCATTTTCTCCACCAGTAAGCCATAAAAGTTTATTTTGTGTTTTCTTAATTGCAAATGATAGTCTATATTTATTTAAAACAACTATTAGCTTTCCGATTACATTATTGTACAATCTTGATGGTACTATGTAAACAGAAGTGTTTAAAATTATATAAAACTACCTTTAGGTTGCATGTATAAGCTGTATTATGACATTAGGTATTGCCTAAATGACATAAAATATTGTTGTATAAACTTGTTTCATGCCATCTCCCAATTTATAGATGCAAATATACAAATATTCCAAAATTCAAAATAATCTAAAATCCCTGTGTGTGTGTGTATATAAATGGCTATATATGTATATATATATATATATATATATATATATATATATATATATATATACATACACACGCCTACAAATGATTTACAAGTAATAATATTTCAGAATTAAAGCATGGCGTGAACATTACATCTTACTTACATTACTTGTAAATGTATAGAAAGTATACTAGTCACATACTGTAACCGCAAAGCTTTCCTACATCTCCCCCAGGACCTCCTTTTTACTAGGGAATAGGGGTTGCTACGAAAATACTGAACGTCAGTTACACACGTGACATCATAGGGGTCACGCAAGAGCCGCATAAAAAGCCGCCCAAACCACCAGTCGGTAACTCCAAGCCGTGAACAAATGGTGAGCACTTCATCTCACTAAACACGCTTATTGACCTCTCTTCACTAAATATGGCAAAACACCCTTTATCGCAAATGACAACTAAGGAAATTTCCTTACTGATCTTGGATTGAGACATTTTCTAAAAGCGCAAGTACTGACTGCTTTATTTTAAAAGGTCTTTTTTAAGCTGTAAGTTTGAGGGAGACGTCTCTCACCTTTTAGTGTTACTATATTTTAGAAATTGCGTTTGTCTGATTTGCACATAACTCTATTGAGATTGTTTTTTAAATAAATTGACATTTTGATATATTCTATGGACCTTTGATACATTATTTGCCACTTTAGTTTTCCTCCTTTTATTGAACATACTTTTCTACAGTGTTATTCCTTTGATAGATACAATCTTAGTATATTACATATTCTGATTACCACATATACATATTTTTTCTTATGGACTAATTATATTCACTTTTTTTCACCTTATCACCCGCTACATTTTGGGTCTTACTATATTGGATGTGATTATATATTTGGTCACTATACATTAGCACCCTTGCTTTTAGTGCTTAACTTTCTTTTAAAAACTGCTTCTTGCTTCCTTTGTTTTCCGGGAGGGGAATTCACTAGTTAAGCTGGGTTCACACATCTTCTAGCGCTTATAATTTCCTTCATATAGAGAACTTGTTTTCATGCATTTGGGGCCTCTGAAGCAGCATCAGTTGCCAGAATTTAGGATTGCACATGCAGTTGAGAGGGCAACACCACACTCTGCTTGCATGCAATTAATTGAGCAAGAGCAGGGCTTGTCAGTCATCCCAGATGAACCTCTGAGGTTGCAGACAAATTAAGAAGCAGTGGTCATACAACCTCTGCTTCTTAACTTTCGGTTACAGGCTCACATGAGTGACCAGCACCAAAAGATCCACCAGGCCACTTAAAGGGGGCAGAAAAGTCAAAATTAAACTTTCAAGAATCAGAGCGCACAATTTTAAACAACTTTACAATTCACTTCCATTATTTAAAAGTGCACAGTCTTTTAATTTGCACACTTTCTGAGGCAGCAGCTCCTACTGAGCATGTGCAAGAATTCATAGAATACACTTATATGCATTTTGTGATTGGCTAATGGTTGTCACATGATGCAGTTAAAAGGAAAATAGAACAAACTTAAAAAACTGTTAAAATAAAAAGTAATCTGCTACTTATTTAAATTAAAATCTCCATTGCAAACTACCGTATTTATTATATATATATATATATATATATATATATATATATATATATATATATATATATATATATATATATAATAAATACGGTAGTTTGCAATGGAGATTTTAATTTAAATAAGTAGCAGATTACTTTTTATTTTAACAGTTTTTTAAGTTTGTTCTATTTTATATATATATATATATATATATATATATATATATATATATATATATATATATATATATATATATATATTCTTGCCCCTTAAAATAAAATACTCCATTATCAGAGCCATGTTTCTACAGTCATATAAGAGGATATATCTCAGCTCATTTCAGTGTATTTCTCAAAACAAAAGTGAAGTAAAAGATGTGTAAAAACTTGCAGTAAATTCTTATGTAACTACTTTCAGACTGTTCAAAAAAAAAAGTTTACCCTTAAAGGGACATTTTTCAAATTTGTTGGAGCATGTCATTTTGGCAGTGCTGACCTGTATTTTTTTTTCTGTTGCTTCAGAGCAGTGCTTTAATTATGTGTTTAACCCATTTACAGGGATTGAACATTTGGGGGCCTAGTTATCAACGTGTCTACTTTACCTGCCTTCGCCAGCCCAAGACGCCCGCCTAAGCTCGCCTATCATCGCCGCCGAGGACCTGAAAAATTTTGCCTAAGTTATCAAAAAATCTGTCAAAAAGCTGCGCACCAAGTACGGGGCGATGAGCAACGGACTGTGAGAGTTATCACTCATCCGATCTCGCTGCTCTTCGGCTTTTTGACAGCTTTATTGATAGCCTGTCACTAAGCATCCACACTAACTACACTGTTCTACCCCCTATACTGGTGCCCATCGGAGCCCCCTGCAACTAAATAAAGTTATTAACCCCTAAACCGCCGCTCCTAGACCCCGCCGCAACTCTTATAAATGTATTAACCCCTAAACCGCCGCTCCAGCACACAGCCGCCACCTACATTATACCTAGTAACCCCTATCCTGCCCCCCCCGCCGCAACTAAATAAATAGTTGAACCCCTAAACCGCCGCTCCCGGACCCCGCCGCAACCTATATTAAACTTATTAACCCCTAATCTGCCCCCCCTACACCGTCACCACCTATAATAAATTTATTAACCCCTATCCTGCCCCCCCTACACCGCCGCCGCCACTGTAATAAAATTATCAACCCCTAAACCTAAGTCTAACACTAACCCTAACACCCCCCTAACTTAAATATTAATTAAATAAATCTAAATAATATTTCTCTTATTAACTAAATTAATCCTATTTAAAACTAAATACTTACCTTTAAAATAAACCCTAATATAGCTACAATATAAATAATAATTATAATGTAGCTATATTAGGATTTATTTTTATTTTACAGGCAAATTTCAATTTATTTTAAATAGGTACAATAGCTATTAAATAGTTAATAACTATTTAATAGCTACCTAGTTAAAATAAAGAGAAATTTATCTGTAAAATAAAAACTAACCTAAGTTACAATTACACCTAACACTACACTATCATTAATAAATTAATCCTATTTAAAACTAAATACTTACCTGTAAAATAAACCCTAAGATAGCTACAATGTAATTAATAATTACATTGTAGCTATTTTAGGATTTCTATTTATTTTACAGGTAACTTTGTATTCCTTTTAACTAGTTAGAATAGTTATTAAATAGTTATTAACTATTTAATAACTACCTAGCTAAAAGAAATACAACACTACACTATCATTAAATTAGTTAAATAAATTAGCTACAATTAACTACAACTAAATTCAATTAAATAAACTGACTAAAGTACAAAAAATAAAAAAGCTAAGTTACAAAAAATAAAAAAAATATTTACAACAATTTAAAGCTACTTACACCTAATCTAAGCCCCCTAATAAAATAACAAAGTCCCCCAAAATAAAAAAAATCTCCTACCCTATTCTTCATTAAATAGTTACCAGCTCTATTACCTTACCAGTCCTTAAAAGGGCCTTTTGCGGGGCATGCCCCAAAGAAAACAGCTCTTTTGCCTGTAAAAAAAAAATACAACCCCCCCAACATTAATATTACTTACCTTTAAAATAAACCATAATATAGCTACAATATAACTAATAATTATATTGTAGCTATTTTAGGATTTATTTTTATTTTAGAGCCAACTTTCAATTTATTTTAACTAGGTACAATAGCTATTAAATAGTTAATAACTATTTAATAGCTACCTAGTTAAAATAAAGAGAAAATTACCTGTAAAATAAAAACTAACCAAAGTTACAATTACACCTAACACTACACTATACTTTAATAAATGAATCCTATTTAAAACTAAATACTTACCTGTAAAATAAACCCTAAGATAGCTACAATGTAATTAATAATTACATTGTAGCTATTTTAGGATCACTATTTATTTTACAGGTAACTTTGTATTTCTTTTAGCTAGTTAGAATAGTTATTAAATAGTTATTAACTATTTATTACTACCTAGCTAAAAGAAATACAAAATTACCTGTAAAATAAATCCTAACCTAAGTTACAATTAAACCTAACACTACACTATCATTAAATTAGTTAAATAAATTAGCTACAATTAACTACAATTAAATTCAATTATATAAACTAACTAAAGTACAAAAAATAAAAAAAATAATTTACAAACATTTAAAAAATATTACAACAATTTTAAGATACTTACACCTAATCTAAGCCCCCTAATAAAATAACAAAGCCCCCCAAAATAAAAAAATTCCCTACCCTATTCTACATTAAATAGTTACCAGCTCTATTACCTTACCAGCCCTTAAAAGGGCCTTTTGCGGGGCATGCCCCAAAGAAAACAGTTCTTTTGCCTGTAAAAAAAAATACAACCCCCCCAACATTAAAACCCACCACCCACATACCCCTAATCTAACCCAAACCCCCCTTAAATAAACCTAACACTACCCCCCTGAAGACCACCGATGGAACTGAAGAGGAGATCCGGAGCAGTAAAAGTCATCATCCAAGGGGCACTGAAGAAGTCTTCCATCCGATTGAAGTCATCATCCAGGCGGCGCTGAAGAGGTCTTCCATCCGATTGAAGTCTTCATCCAAGCGGCGTCTTCAATCTTCATCCATCTGGAGCGGAGCGGAGCCATCTTCAGACGAGATGACGCGGAGCCATCCTCTTCTTCCCGACGACTAACGACGAATGAAGGTTCCTTTAAGGGACGTCATCCAAGATGGTGTCCCTTCAATTCCGATTGGCTGATAGGATTCTATCAGCCAATCGGAATTAAGGTAGGAAAAATCTGATTGGCTGATTCAATCAGCCAATCAGATTGAAGTTCAATCCGATTGGCTGATCCAATCAGCCAATCAGATTGAGCTCGCATTCTATTGGCTGATTGGAACAGGATGATCTTCAGGGGGGTAGTGTTAGGTTTATTTAAGGGGGGTTTGGGTTAGATTAGGGGTATGTGGGTGGTGGGTTTTAATGTTGGGGGGGTTGTATTTTTTTTTTACAGGCAAAAGAACTGTTTTCTTTGGGGCATGCCCCGCAAAAGGCCCTTTTAAGGGCTGGTAAGGTAATAGAGCTGGTAACTATTTAATGTAGAATAGGGTAGGGAATTTTTTTTATTTTGAGGGGCTTTGTTATTTTATTAGGGGGCTTAGATTAGGTGTAAGTAGCTTAAAATTGTTGTAATTTTTTTAAATGTTTGTAAATTATTTTTTTTATTTTTTGTAACTTAGCTTTTTTTATTTTTTGTACTTTAGTTAGTTTATATAATTGAATTTAATTGTAGTTAATTGTAGCTAATTTATTTAACTAATTTAATGATAGTGTAGTGTTAGGTTTAATTGTAACTTAGGTTAGGATTTATTTTACAGGTAATTTTGTATTTCTTTTAGCTAGGTAGTAATAAATAGTTAATAACTATTTAATAACTATTCTAACTAGCTAAAAGAAATACAAAGTTACCTGTAAAATTAATAGTGATCCTAAAATAGCTACAATGTAATTATTAATTACATTGTAGCTATCTTAGGGTTTATTTTACAGGTAAGTATTTAGTTTTAAATAGGATTCATTTATTAAAGTATAGTGTAGTGTTAGGTGTAATTGTAACTTTGGTTAGTTTTTATTTTACAGGTAATTTTCTCTTTATTTTAACTAGGTAGCTATTAAATAGTTATTAACTATTTAATAGCTATTGTACCTAGTTAAAATAAATTGAAAGTTGGCTCTAAAATAAAAATAAATCCTAAAATAGCTACAATATAATTATTAGTTATATTGTAGCTATATTAGGGTTTATTTTAAAGGTAAGTATTTAGTTTTAAATAGTATTAATTTAGTTAATAAGAGTTAAGTTTATTTAGATGTATTTAATTAATATTTAAGTTAGGGGGGTGTTAGGGTTAGACTTAGGTTTAGGGGTTAATACATTTATTATAGTTGCGGCGGTGTGGGGGGGCAGGATAGGGGTTAATAGGTCTTATGTAGGTGGCGGCGGGGGCCGGGAGCAGCGGTTTAGGGGTTAATACATTTATTTAGTTGCGGCGGTATAGGGGGGCAGATTAGGGGTTAATAAGTTTAATATAGGTTGCGGCGGGGGCCGGGAGCGGCGGTTTAGGGGTTAAACTATTTATTTAGTTGTGGCGGGGTCTGGGATCGGCAGGATAGGGGTTAATAACTTTATTATAGGTGGCGACGGTGTAGGGGGGGCAGGATAGGGGTTAATAGGTCTTATGTAGGTTGCGGCGGGGTCCGGGAGCGGCGGTTTAGGGGTTAATACATTTTTTTAGTTGCGGCGGTGTAGGGGGGGACAGATTAGGGGTGTTTAGACTCGGGGTACATGTTAGGGTGTTAGGTGTAGACAGCTCCCATAGGAATCAATGGGATGTCTGGCAGAAGCGAACATGAACTTTCGCTATGGTCAGACTCCCATTGATTACTATCAGGGCGGCGGTTTGAAAAACAGATATGCTGGGCCGAAAAAGTGCCGAGCGTACCTGCTAGTTTTTTGATAACTAGCAAAAGTAGTCAGATTGTGCCGCACTTGTGTGCGGAACATCTGTAGTGACGTAAGCATCGATCTGTGTCGGACTGAGTCCGGCGGATGGAAGCTTACATCACAAAATTCTACTTTTGCCGGTGTCTAGGGCTTGATAACTAAGGCGAATCAGCCTCGCCACAAATAAGCTGCGGAATTCCAGCGTATTTGAGGTTGACGGCTTGATAACTAGGGGCCATAGACTTGCAGGGTTGTAGTGCTAAATGTACATACTCAAATTATAGAAAGTCATGTAGTAGGTAGTATGCAGGCTAAGAAAGAAAATATTCAAAGTGCTACTTGTGATCTGTTTGGAATTGCACTACAAAAATGTGATTTGGAGATCATATAGTTATTGGATTGAAGAAGAGTAAATACAAAAGGATGCCAAAATGTTTGTTTTACCCATAAATCTAGCAAAGGCAAAAATGTCTTCATCACACTCAGTATTAGTGGTTTACAACTATGGCATCCATTCCAATCCATTCTAATTTCCATTTAAAAATAGTATGTGGTGCTTTTTTTTTTTAGATTTAAACATCAAAAACATTATCATTATTAAACTGTATATATATATATATATATATATATATATATATATATATATATATATATATATATATATATAAAAGAAAGAGATGTTTGTAATTTAACTAATCTAACTCAGACCACTGTAGAAGTAAAAGATACATGACCGAAGCAAAATTGAAACAGCTAAATAATTCAATATTGATCTTTTACTTAATATGTCTGAAGCAGGTTTTGTCACTTAAAGTAACTTAACATTCCATCTCATTACAATCCCTTTCTGTAGTAATACTAAATTAAAGGACCACTTTATACAGAAGAATTGAATAATTGATAAATACACAATTAAAATATAATGCACTTTAAATAGCATAATTCTGTCACTATATAAATCCCTGGTAAGACCTCACCTTGAGAATGGAGTGCAGTTCTGGGTACCAATCTAAAAGAAAATGCATTGCAGACTTAGAAAAAGCTCAGAGAAGGGTAACAAAATGAATTAGGGGAATAGAGAATTTAAGCTATCAGGAGAGGTTAACCAAATCCTGGGTCTGTTTTCTCTTAAAAAAGGTGTTTAAGAGGTGATATGATTAGTTTATATAAATATCTTCAAGGCCCATATACAGAAGCTCTGTTTATTCCAAGAAAATTGTTTGCGACAAGAGGTCAAAATTTAAGGCTGGAGGAAAGGAGATTTAATTTCCAGCAACGTAAACATTTTTTCTCTGTAAGAACAATCAAATTGTGGAACTCATTACCTAAGGAGGTAGTGAATGCCAATCCCTTAGATATATTTAAAAATTGTTTAGATACATTTCTGGCTAGAAACAAAATTTAGGGATATGATTGCTTCTGTTAAATGGGTCACCTATTTTAATGGGATTAATTTAAGCTTAACTGGAGCTTTTATTGTATATTAAATGGACAGCATACACCAATTTTCATATAACTGCATGTTATAGACACTACTATAAAGAATAATATGCAAAGATTTTGATCTAACAATCCAGTATAAAACCTTTTAAAAACTTACTTAGAAGCTCCAAATTTAGCACTGTTGAAAAGGTTAGACAGGGACACCCACTGAATTGGACTGGAAAGCAAAAAAAGCAGACACTCCCTCCCCTTCATATGAAAAGACCCTTTACACAAACAGGAGTAAGCTGGAGTAGGTAGAAAACAGTCTACTTCTAAAACTTTGGGGCTTGGTTAGGAGTCTGAAAATCAGCACAATGTTTTTAAAAAATAAGCAAAACTATACAATTTTACAAAAAAACAACAACCTGTATGGGCTATTTAAATGAATCCTCTGCAACACATTTATGCAAAGAAACATCTAGTGTACAATGTCCCTTTAATATTTGTACAGGTTGAACTTGATGGACTTCTGTCTTTTTTCAACCTCATCTACTATGTTACTATGTTAAATTAGCAGTAAAATATTTTCGGCAACATTTCGAAGTTAAACCAATTTTCTCTTCCCCTGTATCAGGTGTCAGCCATCAGCCAATCACAAAATGCATATACGTATACACTGTGTATTTCTGCACTTGTTCAGTATGAGTTGGAGCCTCAGAAAGTGCGCATATAAAAATGAAGCAGATGTTTTGATAATATAAATATATTGGAAAGATTTTTTAAACTGTATGCTTAATATGAATCATGAATATTTAAATTTGTCTTTAGTGGCCCTTTAACATACTAGTCTATAGTAAAAACTTTACAAATATATAAATAACTTGTTTGCTGCAATTATTTTTCGATGTTATACTCCCCCACCGCTAGTCTTGGAGCAGCCAATCCAAAAGAAGCGGAACTACAACTGGTGCAGCAGGTGCAGTTGCATTGGGGCAAAAGGGCAGGGGGGGGGGCAATGGCAGCCAATCTATACATATGTGTATAGATGCTCATTATTATTATACTGCGCTTTATACTCATTATCATACTCATATTTATACAAAGCAGTGTACTCTTCAGGGTATAGTGTATAGAAACTCACACCATTCTACAGCACAGTGTGTTCGCTGATTGCCAGTGTATAAATACATCGGTTTGAAGTGAAGCCTTCTCATTTATATACAGGTGGCCCTCGTTTTACAACGTTTCAATTTACACCGTTTCAGAATAACAACCTTTTTTTTTCAGTCATGTGACTGCTATTGAAAAGCATTGAGAAGCAGTGCATTTATTAAAATAGCCAGTAGGTGGAGCTGTCCGCTTGTGTTGCAGCAAAGCCAAGCAAGCTGAAATGAATCAGTTTAACCAGACCTGAGCTATCAAGCAGATTTCAAAGGAACAACATCTTCCGGTCTATAAATCAGTCCAGATTAGAATGCACAGAAAGAACTGTTTGCAGAAAAATGCAAGTGAAGTCTGTGTTGTGTGATTATTTTATTAGGTTTATAATGCTGTTTAGCAAATGGTTTTGTTCATTTAGCTTAGTTTAATTATATATTATGTGTTGTGTGATTATTTTATTAGGTTTATAATGCTGTTTAGCATTTAAAGTCTTCATTTCAAAACCTTAAAAATAATATATTAGGTGTTACTTATGACAATTTTGAGAGGGGCCTGGAACCTATCTCCCTCACTTCCCATTGACTTAGATTATTAACTGGGTTTCAATTTACAACGGTTTTGATTTACAACCATTCCTTCTGGAACCTAACCCCGGCGTAAACTGAGGGCTACCTGTGTATATATATATATATATATATATATTTGTGTGTGTATACATAGAAGCATATATATTATTACCATTTCATGTTCCTTTAACCTTTAAGGGCCGATTTAACATGCTGTTAATGCAGCGGTTTCCGCGCGAGTCTTTAGGCTTGCTGGAAACATAAGTTAAGAAGCAGCAGTCTTTAAACCGCTGCTCCTTAACTCGTTCGCCAAACCTCTGAAGTGGCAGACAGCAATCATCACGATCGGCACGCCCTGCTAGCGGCCGGTTGGCCGCGAATGTGCAGGGGGCAAATTGCAAAAGCATTTCATTAGAAATGCTTATGCAATGTTAAATGCCGACAGTGAATACTGTCGGCGTTTAGCGATGTCGGGCAGACATGATCCGCTACAGCAGATCATGTCCATCTGACATTTGTTAAATCGGCCCCTTTATATAAATTCATGACACGTGCAACTAATGATTTTATATATATTGATTAGCATGTTTAAATGTCCAACACTTTATTGGATTCATAAATGAACACTCTGGTTATTGTATTTTATTTTTAGTATTATTAAACCCCAAATTAATTATGTTTATTTAGATGTGTGCTGATCATGCACATGCTCGCATTCTGACAACAGGGTATTTTTACATGTAAATTCTGATAGTTTGGAAGAGAGCAAATGATTCATTTCTGGTTAAAGTTTTCAGAGAGTTTAAATAAAAAAAATAAAAACAAACAACAGTCATTTTTGAAATCTAGGTCATTGTTTCTATATTTTATATCATGCTATAAACATTCAAAACTTGTGCAGTGCTTCAACAGAGCAGGAAAGAATATTGAGCTGTCGCCCCCAAGCATTATCAGTCATCCATCTGGAAGTGAGCGTTTTCTCTGCAGATTCCAGTCACCATGAAGCACTGCCAAAAGCAAATAGTAGTTAGCACCAGCTATCCTTTAATACAAGTCAACATTTATATCTATCTATCTTTCTGTCTATTTATCTATATTTCCTTCTGTCTGTCTATCTATCTATATTCATTAAATACTTTTCAGGCTGAAAAACATGTTGAAGTGCAGTATATGGTTTGTAAAAAAAAATATATAAATCCTAGATGAAAATATTTTCATGATTACATATTTCTCTCTCATTTTTTGTTTTTAAAACTTTTGCAAAGACTAAAGGATAGATTCTCAAAAATTATCCAGTTTAGAGTTAAATCATTCCACAGACCTCAGGGGATGACCTCACTAAATTCTCTCAGTTAAGGTACTAAAGCTTGAACTCCGAGGGCCTGATATTAAAAACTTCACCGAGATGGAGACATTGTTTAGACCTTGTATTGAGATGTAGGAGTTTCTGTTTCACATAAAGAACACTACATAATATCATAAACATGTCTCAAGTTAAAATTTGTGTTTCTACATTTTTATAAGTGGCCTTGCCGTACTGACAAAACTTCTTAAAATATCTCGTCTGAGCATTGAGGTTTTGAATATCAGGGTCCTAGAGAGATGTGAGCTGCCTCCCATAGACAATAATGAAACTCTTTGGAACACAGAATCTCATGAGGGAGTGTAACACCGGAACACCTGGCCATGATACAAATTATTAGTTCAATTTTATTTGACAGCACATTTAACTGTTTTCTCCACTGTTTAACTTGCATTTGCTTGTAGTTCAGCTCATTACTTTTCTATTAGTAAAATAAGTATATTTTGAGAAGTCTTCATCACCGTACAATTGGCAAATAAACCAGGCCTACTTACAGGTATAAAATGCTTAGAGAATATAGAATTGTTAGTGAACTTCAGATACACCCAGAGAATACCCCTGTCCAGCCCAAAGAACATTCATGTTGAGCACAAAGTTCTCCCGTTGCAACAACCACCTGTTCTCTAAAACTGGAATGTAATTTGTAAAGGTTACACAGAACTATAACATATAAAAGTACAATCATAATTTTGACAAATCCCAATCCTCAATACATTATATTCAAAGTAAAAATTCACAATCTAAAAGCATTAAAAATAGTTCTGCTAAACTTAAAATAACAACTCCAAACTCTAAATGAAAATGTACATTTGTAACAGAAATCCCTTTTAAAGTGAGAGTCTACTCCAGAATTTTCAATGTTTAAAAAGATAGATACTCCCTTTATTACCCATTCCCCAGTTTTGCATAACCAGCACAGTTATATTAATATACTTTTTGATTACCTTGTATCTAAGACTCTGCAGACTGCCCCTTCATTTAAGTTCTTTTGACAGACCGGTATTTTATCCAATAAGTGCTGATTCCTAGAAACTTCACGGGGGTGAGAACAATGTTATCTATAAGGGACACATGAACTAGTGCTGTCTAGCTGTTAAAAACTGTCAAATATCTTTGAAAAATTAGCATTTGAGCCAACCTAGGTTTAGCTTTCAACAAAGAATTCCAAAATAACAAAGCAAATTTGATAAAAGTAAATTGGAAAGTTGTTTAAAATTGCATGCCCAATCTGAATTATGAAAGCTTAATTTTGACTAGACTGTCCCTTTAATGTAGTGCTATACTGTACTGGAGAAATGGAGGTAATGCTCCTTAGTTAGATACAACCCCCCCCCCCCTCTCTAGAATCCTGTGAGTGTTGAGCTTTTGTGTGAGCAGTATTATCTAAATTCAATTGCTATGTCTGACCACACATCTTATATAAAGCAGAATAGCATCAAATTGGTTTTATAGTGACCCTGGATGGATAAGTCTGTGTTAGAGCTTCTATATAGAATAACCCTTTGGCTTTTATTGATACAGTGCATTTGTGTCCCTCTAGTGTTTCAAAACTGCTACAGTTAACCATCACTTTAAAGGGACAGTCAAGTCCAAAAAAAACTTTCATGATTTAAATAGGGAATGTAATTTTAAACAACTTTCCAATTTACTTTTATCACCAATTTTGCTTTGTTCTCTTTGTATTCTTAGTTGAAAGCTAATTCTAGGAGGTTCATATGCTAATTTCTTAGACCTTGAAGTCTGCCTCTAAGCTGAATGCATTTTGACCACTAGAGGGCATTAGTTCATGTGTTTCATATAGATAACATTGAGCTCATGCATGTGAAGTTACCCTGGAGTGAGCAGTGATTGGCTAAAATGCAAATCTGTCAAATGAACTGAAATAAGGGGGCAGCTTGCAGCGGCTTAGAGGCAAGGTAATCACAGAGGTAAAAAGTGTATTTCTATAACAGTGTTGGTTATGCAAAAGGGGGGAATAGGTAATAAAGGGATTATTTATCTGGTGTTGACTGTCCCTTTACGTTAATCAAATAAAAGTGAGAGTAAAAAGTCGTAAAAAGCACAGTCTGAAACAGAGATTTGCATATATTGCCTATAATCAGTATTTTACCACTTGCCCCATGCAGGAGCTAACTGTCAGACTGATTACAGAATCCTGAAGTTTTTTATGCTTTATTTTCTTTCTTGCTACTGGGCAGTTTTCAAATTTCAGTCTACAAGATTTAAAATTCCTGACAATCATGTCTCTTGAATTAGCCACTGCAGGTTACTAAGTTTCTTCTATTTGACTTTGACCTTGGATTTAGGAACTAGCACTTCATTCATTTATGGTGTCCATGCATTCAGACTACATTTCCAGCATTGGTTCACTCTGTACTGTGATTTGGGCATTTCCAGTCTGTTCTGGCATACAGTTTGTTCTGTCTTCCTTTTCAGGATTTTCTCCACTGGCTTGCTGGCTCATGTTACTGTTCTTTAAAGGGACACTGAACCCAAATGTTTTCTTTCATGATTCAGATAGAGCATGCAATTTTAAGCAACTTTCTAATTTACTCCTATTATCACATTTTCTTCATTCTCTTGGTATCTTTATTTGAAAAGCAAGAATGTAAGTTTAAATGCCGGCCCATTTTTGTTGAAAAACCTGGGTTGTTCTTGCTGATTGGTGGATAAATTCACCCACCAATAAACAAGTGCTGTCCAGTGTTCTTAACCAAAATGTGGCTGGCTCCTTAGCATAGATGCCTTCTTTTTCAAATAAAGATAGCAAGAGAACGAAGAAAAATTGATAATAGGAGTAAATTAGAAAGTTGCTTAAAATTGCATGCTCTATCTGAATCACGAAAGAAAAAATTTGGGTTCAGTGTCCCTTTAACCAGTTCCTGTATCTCTACAGCAGAAGGCCCATGTTAATTCTTTATAAACAGATAATATAGCACTGCACTGTTCCTGAAAAATTTAGTTTCTGCCCTACTGTATCAGTTCCTTTTTACAAGCCATAACTTTCTTTTACAGCACTGTTGTTCCTGACCATGCCTCACCTGTTAAACAGACCAGGGGTTTATAAGCATTTAGGAGACAGTCAGAATACTATAGAACCTAGCCTACATAATCTTTGAGCCAGAAAAGAAATGTAATTCTGTGTGTGTAATCTTCTGCAATGTTCAACATGTAACAACATTTTAATATTTCTATTAACATATCTATTCACAATATACTCATTGCAGTGAAAGATGCCATAAGAAAGGGTGACCAGTCACCCCGTTTTTAACAGAATTGTCATGCTTTTACCACACTGTCCCTTTGTCCCCAGAACTTTTTGAAGGAATTTTCCATTTTTTTATGATGACTTTACTTATTACTACATTTTTATTATTTATGTGCAACACTTGCTTTGGTTTTATATGTCCATCTACATTGTTGATCTACAGAGAGAGCAATTAAACATCAGAATGCAGTTGAACATTAAAGAGGGGGTAGAAAAAGAGAGAGAGTTGAACAGCAGAGAGATTACTCTGTGTTTATGGTAATAACTACTAATACACTTTATTATAAGTGATATCTGTTGTAGATATTACATTTATATTACCGGATGTGTAAGGGTGTGTGAGAGGTATAATAAAAACACTTTTCAAAATATAAACTAAAAAAACATACATAGATAGAGTCTTCTGCCTAACCAACTTTAAAAAAACACGTTACAAACGGTAGGAATACAGGTGATTATGCCTGTTATATATTATCTGTTTTCAGCAATGTTGCATGTGAAGTTAACTAATAACAGTTACAATAGTGGCAGCTATTATTTCATTATTTAACATAAATCGTTTGCAATGCTTCAACGAAACCTAGTCTAATCATTCATCTGGTCACCCTACCATGGGATAATTTAGAAGCCAGAAGTAAAGAACAGTGACACTCACAGGCTCTCTGGCTGGCCTGCACTTTGGGCAGGGCAAGAGGGGCACCCACCCAGGGCCCCATTGTTTGGGGGCCCTCGCACTTTCAGGGGTGAGGCTATGAGAAGGTGCAATTTAAATCCTGAAGAAGTGTTTATGGTATCAGGGGATGTGATATATACAGTTTTTAGTTATTCTTTATACAGGTAACACTGATTGTTGAGACAGGGGTGGGCCACACCCTCTATATGGGCATACAGAGACAGGGGAATAAGAGTGCTGGGCTGTGTGGCACAGTAAATGTGTCTTGCCCAGGGCCCCGTAAATGCTAAGGATGTCCCTGTTCCCTGGGTACATAAAATCTTGTTTGCTAGAATTGCCTGCATTACATTAGCAGAGGATTTGTTTCTCCGGTTTACCATCAGTTCCAGGTGCACACTGGGACTACCTGTTTCCTGCCCTGCTACCAGTTCCAGTGTTAACTCAGTGTAAAACATCTTATTCATCCCAGGATTGCTTGTTTCAGCTTTTACTGTCTATCCCAGCTGTAAACTAAAAAACATTTGTCTTTAATTTTCATAGAATTTCTTAGATCGTTACAGTTCTTTTCTCGTTTGATTTGGTGATGATACCATCTTCCCACTTACAAGTACTGATACCTGTTGCTGTGACAAACCCCCACAATACAGACAATAAACTAGTCTTCATCAAGTGATCTAGCAAAGATCCTGTCAAACTGACATTATAACATCACCCACCCTAGTCACTGAGAAATCTTTTGTCCATGAATCCTCCACTCCAGACCACTAGAGTGCACATGGAGGGATAATGCACCCCCTCTAGACAATGAGATTAATTTGTGAAAAAAACATTTGGAAAGCACAAGGGGCATTATGTCATAGAACTACCTACTTTCTTTTCCATTTTTTTTTTTTTTTTATTGAGGTTCTGGAGAAGGCACATATGAAATAAGAGAAACAAAACACAATGATAATGAAATGCAAGAAACAGAAAAAGAAGTACAATTTTGTAAAACAACATAGGACATTTCTAAGAAGACAATGCATAAACATAGTATACCAGTGTAGTGCCTAATATTCTGCCTGCCTCCCAGCTGACAAAAGAGGCCACTCTTGGACCTCATTAATAAACACAGAACCATGGATAGGGGGCTATGTCCAGGAGAGAGACCACTTTTGGATCTCTAAATGAGAACCTCTTTTTTATAAATTTAATAAAGTCTCATAAGAGTACAGGGTAGTATAATGTTAAAAAGGAATTATAGGTAGAACTCTGCCTGAAATGTAACTAGAATATAACATTTAAACATTGAATAGGGGGTGTAGCTGCATTAAAACTTGGAGATCATAGCTACACATGATATAGAGAGATTGAACAGGCGAGAGGGAGCTATAAGCAAGGCTGCCGCAAAGGAAAAATCTCTATTGCTAACCTAAGTATGAATAACATATATATCAGCTACCGTCTGGTCAATAGCAAACCATACTCCAAAGGCAATGTCTGCCTGTACTGAGGTTTTACAGGGAGCTAGTAAGGAAATAAGATAGGTAGATATCCCACCACCCCGGCCGCTGGCAACAGGGCACCACCTAAAAATAAAATATACTTAAGGAATGAACATCCCACTGTATACATTATTAAACAATTAGCAGGACTTAAGCAGTACAGGAGACCTTTAAATAATGAACAAACGGACCTTAGGTGATTATATGTACATTGCAGATAAGCTGATTGCCTAAGTGGAAAGATATTAGTAACATACATGAAATACATAGCATAGTGACTATAAGGTTCAATACCCATATGGTGAGTTCCCATTATTATACCAATCTTGTTATCCACCATGGAGACAATAGGAACAGTTGTGGCATCCCAGAGCTTACATTTAAATAGGTCAGAAGGAATACAGGGAACCTGTCTATATTGCACAGATCATTCTTAAATAATAACGGATCTATAGTAGTAATACACTTAAAGTAAAGGGTATAGCGGTGATAGGGCATAACATCCTAGTAATATGTTTCTGCAAAGTATCTGGGCTCGACATCCACATATAAACAGTTAAAATTTCAGTGACATTGTGTAGCAGATCATTGCAAGTTCTTGTCACATTCGCTATCAGCTGCCTCATTCAGACCGCCAGGGTCCCATTGCAAATGTAGCAAGACTGCATATAAAAGAATGATAAGCAGAACAGGTACTTGTAGAAAATGCACGTCTTTCGGCTGCTTGTGTAGAATTGTCCAGGTAGAGTCACCAGCTGGAGCACTCACTAACGCTTGCTCCAAAACCCTCTGCTGCGATGTACATGATAGTTGGCTCACCCATGTAACGACTATACAGTCTCCTGATTGAGCAATCACGCCACTGTCCAGCCGCTCGGTTAGATCAGCCCATCTCTTAGAATCCACAAAGGTGCATTTTAAGTCCCTCAGCATACGTTTAGGAGTAAATAATGGGTTCCAGGATTTCAACCTGCGAATAAGAGTGCTATCATTCTCCTGCTCCTCCAAGACAGGCTCTCGCTGAGGAACTGCGTGAGGCAATTGGTTGTCCACGAGCTCTAACGCTTCATGTAAAATGGTCTCAAATGCAGCGTGATGTTCAGTCAACAGGCGATTCAGCTCCCTCAGAATGTCTGTAGCGCACGCCATAATCCTTTGTAGAGATCTGTAGTCAGGCAGACTAGATATGGGACGCTTTAAGTTCAGCACTATGTGCTGCCTAACGACAAGGCCTAAGTGCACCTCGCCGGGGGGTAAATGAAAGGCCTCAGCCTCAGAATGTGTTCCGGGTGCTCCAAGTCACAAACCTCTGAAAGATATTAGGCTCATATAAAGCAGGATCGTTAGTTTTGCAGAAATCAGGCTATGTGGCAAATAGATGAGCCGTCTAGAATGTTATATTAAGTAAAAGTGCTGAAAAGGTTGGAGCAGAGTGGTGATGTGCGACCTATCATGGCCGCCTCCCGGAAGTCCCCGAACTACCTACTTTCTAAATCTTGCTGTCCTAGGCTGGTTTGGTATAGCCAAAGGAAAATTTATACACCTTAAATATAATTATTCAGATAACTTGGTGCTTTTAAGGGAAAGCGATTGTCCTACAACAAGATTTAGATGAAGAGGGTCTTTCTTGTCAGTTACTGACAGGGCTTTCAAATCTGTGGACCCCTAGACAAGAAGTATCTACTTAAAGGGACATTGTGCTGTAAATTTATCTTAGCTTTAATGTGTTCCTAATTATCTGTTTTACACGATGGAGCGTATTGTTTATAAATAGACCCTTTATCTTCATTTTCTCTTTTTAAATAGCTACTTTTGTCAATTAAATATACTGAAAATATTAATAATTTAGTATTCTCTATAAAAGAGCTATGTAAACAAGAGGGAGCAAGCAGCAATAAAGTTCTCATTGTGGGATGGAATAGATAGGTAATACAATTTTCTTTTTTAACTGCTATCTGTAATATAAAGTGGCCTAAATGTATAGATAATTAGATAAGATTAGGAGGTCTGCTATTTCTGCACTCAGAGCATTTACGGTTTATGGACATGTTCTTGAGAACAATAGATTGAGGCTTCAGTCAACAGAAGCACCTATTTTATATACACAAAATAAACCTAAATGAGCAATTTTACCATACATTTTATACTCAGCAGCATATTTGACGCAAACGAATGATAACTTTGGCTCATGAGTATCTAAATTTAAGAATCTGAGAACGAATGTCCCTCTGTCTCTCTCTGTAAAATTAACTATTTATCTTTATATTTATATATGTATTGTTGTACCCAGTGAGTTATAGTATTTGAAAAACACCTGTCTAAATTTAACATGCATTTAAAAAAAAATATATATATACTGTATATATTATTTTTTTTTTTGTAAAGAAACACTAGCATAGTTTTTACAATTAGCTTTTTGAATATGGAATTATATAAAACATTTAAAACATTTAAAATGTCACTTTTCAGTTTAAATTTAAATTTCAACACATGTATGTATTGATATGAGTGTCAGCTTGGGTCAAGGGGGCAAATACAACACATACTGACGATTGTTCTGAACATATGTTCTGTTACAACACTGTTCTGTTTGCACTTTTTATGCCGTTTGTGATTTGTCTCCAATTCCTATTAATTCTCATTGTATACACCACCTAAAAGCTTGGGAAAATTAATTGCAAAAGTTGATGCGAATATAGTCTTGATTGATTCATTAAAGAGACATTCCAGTAAAAATGTTAATGCACATAGATATATTACTTTTTTAATAGAAACATATTTGCAATATACATGTATTGGCAAAAATGCTTCTAGAAAAACTTATCACTGTTTGAGTGTTAACATTTTTCTCTGCATGTGCATATGAAGAATTGATAGATATTCTCACTGAACCAGCATTTTTAATACTACAGCTGCTCAGCGCACCAGTGGGTATTGTATCCTGTTAGAAACTAACAAATTGAGTCATTACTAGATGGTACAAGCACCTAAGGCTTTATAAGTAAGTGCTATGTTTAAAATGCTGGTGCACGGTACATATTTTAATACACTTTTGAAAGCGATATAGCTTTTATTAGAAGCACTTTAACTAATACATGTATATTACAAAAATGTTTATCTTCTTAACTGAAATGCATCCATGTGCATTCCAGTTTTGGCTGAAATGTCCCTTTAATAACTTGGAAAAGTGGTGTGATAAATGATGGACAATGTAAAATCCGCAAGAGAATTGGCTGCAAAAGATTGGGCGTGGATGGTGATTGATGACATGTTAGCTGGCGCAAACAATTCATTAATTTTAATAGAGTTGTTATGTTGATAAATTCTATAAGCGGACTTTGACGTGAAATATATATGGATCACAAGTTGATGCCTTGATAAATGGGGCCCATTGTATTTATATAACAGGGGATCACAATGGTTTAACCAAAGAACTAGAACTGATTTAAATTGCAGTTCTTTAGTCACATTTTTCATCATTATTTTAGTCCCCTAACTCAATAAAGCTTCTTATATTTTACCCTGCTGCTCCAAAGCTTATTTTGATTCAAAATACACTAATCCCAGAATAATTCTTTACTGCTATAATATTTTATATTTATATTATATTAATATATTATTTATATTATTATATTTATATATTTTTTTTAAGAATTAAATGGATGCGATTAGTTCAAAACATTAACCAATTTGCTGCCCTTTTTAGCTTTTTTTTATATAGTAATGAAACTCTGTTCATTAAATGGTTTAGGGAAAACAAGAATTTGTCTTTATCGTTTATTAAAATATTTAAAAGTCACTAATTTAGCCATAAACAAAGAAAATTACCTAAAACATTTCTGTTAACATACACAGTGCTACTTGTTGCTATTTTGTCAGGTAATTATTTAATTTTATGATAAAAAAATAATAATAATTATAAAATAAATACAAGGAATTAAAATATTTTATGCATTTTATATTAACACATTGATCTAGAGAAAACCAATCAGAAAATGAATATCTTGTGGGGGGGGGGGGGGGAAATGTCAGTGTATCTTAAAATTTGTACCAGCCCCTTGTCACAGACACAAGTAATGAGCTAAGCTCTAGTTTTAGCAATCTCAAAACCATTCACTTATCAGGGAATAGAACAAGTTTGACTGTTAAGGACACCTAAATCATAAAATGCCTTACAGAACAAGCAAAACATTCTATAAAACAGTCCAAAGCTTTGAGAAGCATAACTGTGAGACAGGATTTTTCAAAGAGCCTCTAAAGTCTTTATGACCCTTTATGCTGGGCTGAGTTGTAGGGGAAAAAGTATGGTCATGCCTCCAGAATGCCCATGGTCAACTCTTGGAGAGACTACTCCTTCTATACATCAAGACTACCATAACAAAACAGACATGTTGGAAAAGATAGATGAAGCGATGTTTAATGAATTTCAAACATGATCTCAATTTTACAACAAGACCCCTAAGCGACTTCACAAATGTCTATGAATATAAGCCAGTGTGTCATTTTCCTAATAGTTTGGACGGCTCTATATATCATATATGTTTGTAATCCAAAGTTTTGTATTCTATGGGCCTATGTTATCATATGGTGGGGGGGGGGGCAATTCTAGTGGAAAGAGGTGTTGTGATGATACAGGACCCTTTAACTTCTAGGATAACCACAATGAACCCTTTAATTCTAGAGTTGCCAACTTTTCCTGAAAAAAATGATAGCCATGTTCATTAGCATAAATTTACGTAAATAATTACATAGCATAACTTAGAAACTAAAGCTGCTAGGAATTATTTAAAATTATTATTAATTTATAATTAGAGTCTAACACAGCTAGAACAAGTTTCACCATGATAGCATTTTTATTTCAATATGTAATCTTTATTTTTATGTTGAAATCTTTTATTGAAAAGTATTTTCCAAACAATAACAATACTAAGCATAAACAATTAACCAGAGTGACTGAAAATAAAGGTAACATAAATAAAAAAAAAGTTTGAGTCAATTTATATAAATACTATTGTATCATACTGAGGAGGACTGGCTGAGGTTTAACTCTATTAGTGAAGGTATTGGCAGGTGTGCACTTATCTTACTCTAGATGTTATTCATGTGGGGTTATGGGTAGCAACGGACATCCCTCTCAACATCCAATAAAACCAAATTTGGTCCACTGTATCCTTATTATCTAAAATCCAAGAGGCTGATTCATACATAGAGTAAGTTGTATTAATTTTTTTCAATATCTCCTGCCAGGGTGGGGAACCAGTTTTCCAATATTTGGTGATACATGACCTTGTAATAGTACATAAGATTTTAATGAGTGTATTGATTGGTTTATTGAAGTGAGGAAAACGTTCATGTAGCAAAGCTTGGGCTTGAGTAAGTTGGATGTTTTCATCTAAAATAGTGCTAAGTAAGAGAGATAGGGTGTCCCAAATGTATTTGATCTTGTCACATTCCCACCATAGGTGGGAGTAGGTGCCTAAGGTTTAACACCCTCTATAGCAAAGTCTACTCCCTGTAGAGGACATATGTGCAGTCTGGAGTGGAGTTAAATACCATCGGAAGGTGGTTTTATTTGCATTTTCCCTTAAGTCTGTGCTTAAGAGTCCCTTATCAAGTCAGCCCATTTTTGCATGTCCATTTTCAATCTCAGTTTAACATCAACTGAGTTTTAGAGTGAATGTGTGATGACTGTATAGCGGTATGTAACCTTGAAATAGTGTGTTTTGTACTATGGGGGGACTTGCACAGAATCTCTAATATTGTGGTGGGTTGATTCAAAGTATGGTTTTGAAATTTCCTGAGGGAGGATAATATTTGAAGGTATAAGAACCAGTTGAGTGTTAGAGGTGCAATTTTATCCTGTACGTATATCGATTTGCAAAAATTCATCAGAAAGTTAACCCTCAAAAGATACTACATTAAAGAATATAACAGTACTGTACAGAAAAGTAATGTAACTAATCTCAACCTAGAGGATATAAAAACTATTAATTGTCTTACAAATTTAGAACAGGAAAGTTGTAGGGCAGTTCCCTCCGACTTGACAAGTAACCCTATAGATATCAATATAGATGAAATACTTAATTGTAGTGTATATGAAGAGGAACAAGAAATAAGACATAGTGGGTTAAAGTCTCGATCTACTTTTTACCCACAACAAGCACAGGGTGAATACATATACACTTATAATAAATTAGTTACCGAAGATTTAAAATTATATTTTGAGAAAAATCAAAGGAAGTTTGTAAATAAATATAATGATAATCTTAATATGAGAGAAAGACAAGCCCTTAAGAACCTAACAAATGACAGTACAATAGTAATCCGCCAATCAGATAAAGGAGGTGGGACTGTCATACAAAATAAAAGTGACTATCTAAAGGAAGCCCAAGTGTTATTAGGGGATAGACAGGTATATGCTATTCTAGATAGAAATCCGACTGAGCAATACAAAAGGGAGTTATATTCACTATTGATGAAAGCAAAGGATAGCAATATTATTGATGATGAGGAATTTAAGTTTATATATAAAGTCAGTCCTAATGTACCCATGTTCTACCACATTCCAAAAGTCCACAAAAATAGCACCAACCCCCCGGGACGAGCAATTGTGTCAGGGATTGGTTCATTAAGTAGCAATCTATCTATTTATGTAGATTGGTATCTTCAACCAATAGCCAAAAAAGTTAAATTATATCTCAAAGACACAACCCATACCATAAATATTTTTGAAGGAATAGAATGGCAAGAAGATTTCTTATGGATATCCTGTGATGTATCCTCGTTATACACGAAAATCCCTCACAATTTAGGTATAGAAGCATTATTATTATTATCGGTTATTTGTAGAGCGCCAACAGATTCCGCAGCGCTATTAACAAAGGCGGAGTACAAAAAAAAAACAAAAAAAAAAAAACAGTTATAGGGATCAAATGGGTAGAGGGCCCTGCCAAGAGTTGCACTGTTGTAGTCAGCTCTTGAGAAGGTGATCAACAAACAGCTGGACTCTTAAGCTTACATGCTAGGGGGGATCACGGGATAGCAATGGAGGAGAGGAACTGGTATAAAGTAAGGTTAGCGTAGGTTGTATGCATCCCTGAACAGTAGAGTTTTTAGGGAGCACTTGAAGCTTTTAAAACTAGAAGAGAGTCTTGTGGAGCGAGGCAGAGAGTTCCACAAGATGGGAGCCAGTCTGGAGAAGTCCTGTAAACGGGAGTGTGATGAGGTGACAAGAGAGGAGGAGAGTAGGAGGTCTTGAGCAGAGCGAAGGGGACGGGAAGGAGAGTATCTGGAGACAAGATCAGAGATATAGGGGGGAGCAGTGCAGTTGAGGGCTTTGTATGTCAGAGTGAGAATTTTGTGTTTGATCCTAGAGGCAAGAGGAAGCCAGTGAAGAGATTGGCAGAGAGGTGCAGCAGATGAAGAGCGACTTGTAAGGAAGATGAGTCTGGCAGAGGCATTCATTAGGGATTGTAAAGGAGCTAGGCGGTAGGGGGGGAGACCAGAGAGGACAGAGTTGCAGTAATAGAGGCGGGAGAGGATGAGAGAGTGGATTTAAATCTTAGTTGTGTCTTGTGTAAGGAAGTGTCTAATTTTAGAGATGTTTTTAAGGTGGAAGCGGCAGGCTTTAGCCAAAGTCTGAATGTGAGGAGTGAAAGAAAGATCTGAGTCAAATGTGACCCCGAGACATCGGGCATGCGGGGTAGGGGTAATGATGGAGTTGTCGACAGTTATAGAGAGATTGGGGGTGGAGAGTTTTGAAGAAGGGGGGAAAATAAGGAGCTCAGTTTTGGAGAGATTTAGCTTGAGGTAGTGAGAGGACATCCAGTTGGAGATGTGAGAAAGACAGTTAGTGACACGGGTTAGCAAGGAAGGAGAAAGTTCTGGTGCAGAGAAGTAGATTTGGGTGTCGTCGGCATACAAATGATATTGTAAACCATGGGACTTTATTAGGGAACCTAGTGATGACGTGTAGATTGAGAAGAGAAGGGGACCGAGAACAGAGCCTTGCGGTACTCCGACAGAAAGTGGTGACGGGGCAGAGGAGGCCCCAGAGAAGGCTACACTAAAGGTACGGTTTGACAGGTAGGAAGAGAGCCACGAGAGGGCTGTGTCACATATGCCGAAGGATTGGAGGGTTTGGAGCAAGAGAGGGTGGTCAACAGTGTCAAAGGCTGCGGACAGATCAAGGAGAATAAGCAGAGAGAAGTGGCCTTTTGATTTTGCTGTAAGTAGGTCATTGGTAACCTTAACAATTGCTGTTTCTGTGGAGTGATGGGGACGAAATCCAGATTGCAATGGGTCAAGAAGGGAGTTTATTGTAAGGAAATGGGAAAGGCGTGCATAAGCTAGTTTTTCGAGAAGCTTTGATACAAGAGGGAGGAGGGAAATAGGGCGGTAGTTGGATGGGGAGGTAGGATCAAGGGAAGGTTTTTTGAGGATAGGTGTGACCAGTGCATGTTTCAGCGATGAGGGAAATATACCTGTGCTGAAGGAGAGATTGAAAGTGTGTGTGAGTATAGGGGTAAGGGTGGCAGAGAGGGAGGGGAGTAGCTGTGAGGGGATAGGGTCAAGGGGACAGGTAGTGAGGTGAGAGCGCAGTATAAGTGCCGAAACTTCTTCCTCAGTAACAGGGGAGAATGAGCTAAGTTTAAGGTTATGTGGGTTGTGGTTGATTGAGAGCATTTGAGGGGGTGAGGGAATGGAATTATGTTGAGAGCTGATTTCATTTCTGATGGAGTTGATTTTGTTATTGAAGTGGTTGGCAAAGTCTTGAGCTGACAGAGAAGTTGTATTAGGAGGTGGGGGAGGGCGGAGAAGAGTATTGAAAGTGGAGAACAAACGTTTTGGGTTTGAAGAAAGATTAGAGATAAGAGTAGAGAAGTAGTGTTGCTTATGGAAATTAAGGGCAGAGTAGTAGGAGTTCAAGATAAATTTGTAGTGTTGAAAATCAGCCGAACTCCTAGATTTTCTCCAGTGCCGCTCAGCAGTACGGGAACATCTGCGTAGGTATCGTGTCAGTGGAGTATGCCAGGGCTGAGGATGAGTGTTTGATTTCCGAGCTATGGTAAGAGGGGCGAGATTGTCAAGGACGGATGTAAGGGTGGAATTATAGTGGCAGATAGATTGGTCAGGGCATGAAAAGGAGGAGAAGGATGAGAGGAGAGGTTTGATGGAATTAGAAAGCTGTTGTTGATCTAATGACGTAATGCTTCTGTGAAGTTTGGTGTGAGGAGCAGAAGGAGGGAGAGTTGTAGGGAGGGATGATATGTTGCAAGTAAGGAGATGGTGGTCAGAAAGAGGAAAGGGGGAGTTTGTGAAGTTTGAGAGGGTGCATCGATAGCTAAAGATCAGGTCAAGGGAGTGACCATCTTTGTGAGTGGGAGAATCAGTCCATTGTGACAAACCAAAAGAGGAAGTGAGTTGCAGAAGTTGTTTTGCAGAGGAGGCAGTGGGATTGTCAAGAGGGATGTTGAAGTCACCAAGAATGAGGGAAGGGGTGTCTGAGGAAAGGAAATAAGGTAGCCATGCAGCCAAGTGATCTAGAATTTGAGTTGAGGAGCCAGGAGGACGGTATATGACTGCGACACGTATAGAAAGAGGAGAGAATAAGCGAATCATGTGGGTTTCGAATGAAGAAAATGTGAGGGAAGAGATGGGGTGTATTTGTTGAAAGGTGCAATGAGAGGAAAGTAAAATACCAACACCACCTCCTTGTCTATTACCAGACCTAGGAGTGTGGCTGAAGTGGAGACCCCCATGTGACAGAGCAGCAGTGGATGCTGTGTCTAGGGGAGAGAGCCAGGTTTCTGTTAGGGCCAGAAGGTTGAGGGAGCGGGAGATAAAGAGGTCATGTAAAGAAGTGAGTTTGTTGCAAACAGAGCGAGAGTTCCAAAGTGCACAAGTGAAAGGGGAAGTGGCTTTTGATGCAAGATGAATGTGAGTAAGGTTGTCAGAGTTTTTTTTTTTTGAGTCTGTGGGATGGTACACATGGATGTGCACGGCTAGGCAGTTGTTGGGGACCAGGATTAGGGGAGATGTCGCCAGCAGTTAGTAGAAGCAAGAGGGAGAGTGACATAAGATGAGATACAGATTTGCAGTAGTGAGACTGCTTTTGAGACAAGGAGCAGGGGGGAGAGAGAGTGTTTAGGAATTGGTAAAGTTCATGAGTACAAAAGTAATGTGAGTTTAAGAGAGATGGGCTAATAAACAGTGCAGGTGGAGAGGGAGAAGGAGTAAATGAGTAATGTAGTTTGTTATAGAGACAAAAGGCAGCAAAAAGGAATAAGAAGATATTAGGCATTTTTACAGAGGGAACCAGTTAAACACATAAGACACAGTATTACATTAGCAATTGCATTTTAAAACAGTAAGGTATATCAGACATAATATTACAAAAGTACTTGCCTTGTGTCTTGCCCCTTGCCCAATCCTTGTTCAATTCTTGTATAATTCTATTGCTATATTGCAAGTGAATCACTTATAAAATGTTCACTTTGAAAATGTGAACATATGCTATTGTTACAATGTACACTGCCCATGCAATGCACCCCTGTGCAATGCACATCCCAGACTGGTGTGAAATATATGCAGGGAGGGCAGTTCAAAGAAACCAGTATGACGTGGAATATCCCAGATATACATGTGAAATTTATAAGTGATAGTATTTCTTACATATTAACCCATAATTATTTTTTGTTTGAAGTAAAGTATTATAATCAAATTCAAGGGACAGCTATGGGGACTAATATGGCCCCATCTTACGTTAATATTTATATGGGGCATTTTGAAAATTCTATGATTTGGGGTAAACATAGTTTTAATTCTAATATATACACGTACTATAGATTTATAGATGACATTATCATGATCTGGAAGGGATCAATAAAAGAAGCAGAGGATTTCATAAAATATATAAATAATAATAAATTTAATCTTGAGTTTACTAGCAAAATTTCACCTAAAGAAATAGAATTTTTGGATCTAGTTCTGTATATAGACGACGTAAATAAAATAGCAGTGAGGAATTTTAGAAAAGCCACTGATAAAAACGGATTTTTACATGCCACAAGTGGCCACCTACCCCTTTGGAAGAAAAATATCCCCAGTGGCCAATTTAGGCGTATACGGAGGAATTGTACAGATGTTACTAATTACATGCATGAAGCAGACATAATGAGTAATAAATTCCTACAAAAAGGTTATGAAAAATCATTAGTTGAGGAAGCCAAACAAAGAGGGTTAGAATATGACAGAAATAGGCTGCTAATAAACAAAGAAAATAATGTATCCAATGTATCAAAGGTAAGGAAGAAGAAAAACAATACCACTTTTATAACAACTTACAGTGAAGGAGTACAGGGAGTTAGATCAATTTTAAATAAACACTGGAATATCTTATTAGCTGATCCAGTATTAGCAGGAGAACTAGATGAGCGGCCTGATGTAGTGTATAGGAAAAATAGGGATATTAAGAGTTTAATAGCTCCATCTAAATTAAAGGCTACAAAACCTAATAATGAGGGAACATTGTCAAATTGGTTAACACTTAAACCAGGAACATATAGGTGTAGGAAAAAGGACTGTTGTTTATGCCCTATTATATATGGAACATCAGAAAGCACTTGGAATTGGGATAGAACTAATGAATTTAAGATCAAAGATCGAACTACATGTAATACAACATATGTAGTGTACCAACTGACATGTATTTGTGGATTAATATATATAGGGCGTACTAAACGTAAAATAAAAAGGAGAGTCTATGAACATTTGAATAATATAAAAAATGGCTTGGAAGGCCATAGTGTATCCCATTATTGCAAATTAAAACATCAGTGTAGCAGTGTAGGGATTACTTTCAAAGTTCTGGAGCATGTTATGAATGATAATAATTATGGCAATCGCTTATTAAAACTTAGAAAGGCTGAAACTAGGTGGATCCATCAATTAGGTAGTTTGAGCCCAAGAGGTTTGAATATAGAGATTGATCTTCAAGCATTCATGGTGTAGGGTTATATAAGTCTGTCCCACAGAATATGTAAGGAGTAGTTTAATGATAATTTTTAGGAACGGGTATAAAACATATAAATAAACCAAGAAAAATTTAATAAGAGCATCTATAAACTTGTTTTTATAATTTTTAGAATGTTCTGTCGTGTATTGATTTTTAGCATCAAAGTGTAGCTTAAATATTATGTATCAAATTGCATTTTAAAAGGAAATGGTTTGTAAAATTATTCTTTGAATGTTCCTTATTAATTCTTAATTTTTAAATTTTTATGTGATTTTGAGCATTTTTTATATTTTTTATATTTTTAACAATATGGAAAAAGTTTAGGTAGATAATTCTAAGATGTATATTAATATGTGGCACTTGTAAATTGTATCTTACGAATTAGTTATTTTTTTAACAATATTAATGTTTCAAGTGATGTTACTATTCAATGTCCGTAGAAAATTTGTATGAGTGAGATATCAGCTTCACCGCAACAGGCTTAGATAACATGAAAGTGGGAGTAATATGACACTAACCAATGAGAGACAAACCCGGCAAATTTAAAGCACAGACAAACAGCTGATTAACATACAAAGACTGTTGAGAAAGTTCACCCGAGAGTGAATGAAACGCGTTCGGGAGGAGAGTTCAACTAACCTTGCCTATTGAGGAGGATATTCATACATTACCGGTGACATTATACCGGACAAGCTGAGCCACTGAACTGGTGAGATAAAGACCGGAGAGCGGACAAATAGCTCTCGTTCTAAAGACCGCATACCACGGCAGTAGCTGGAAGTGGAGATCAGCTTTAATCATTACGTGCACAGTATTTGCACTTATCTTGTAAGTGTATATTTTTATGGCTTTACTTTTATACCAATAAAGAAAGATACGGTGATTCTCGGATGCGCTTGTGTTTTTTCTTGTTATTTATCCTGTAGCTGAGTATATGGTATGATTCTATTGTTAGTCACTAGGTCCGCTACCCTATAAAGTCCTTTATTGCTCCATTTGTCTACTAGTATGTGATGTTCCCGGGGTAGGAGGTATCTAATTGGCATCATCCAGGAGTGTTGTGGTCTTAATTTAGATGCTTTGGCTAATTTATCCCATGACACCAGAGTGGAGTCAAGAGTGGGAGGTTTAATCAGCTGCTTAATGGGGCTGTGCAGGGCCCGTGTCCCGTAGTATATCGGCTTGTATATTCCAGCCTCCCATTTTGGCCTCAAGAATAGGCCAGATGGTGTCCAAGTTAGGCTTATTTAAAAGTCTTTGATACCATCTTGGACGTAAATAAATTTGTCCGCAAACTAACTCTGAAAAAATTCTTTTCAGACACATCTTCAGAGGACAATGGTCAAACCAATATCAATCAAAATAATGACCTCCCTTCTGGTCAATGTCATCAATTGAAAGACTTTAAGGACTGCTGTACTTTGGAGGTTATGAGAGATTTATCCTGCAGTGGGGACCAATTCAATGGTCTCGGAACTCACTCCATAACTCCTCCTATAATAAAAAATAAGGATTTTTATCCTATACAAGTCAGAGGGCCTCATATCAATGCCTTCCAACAAGGTGTAGAAAGAGATTTGTTAGAATTGGCGAATAAAATAAATGATAAAACACATCATCACACTAATCTAACACACAAAGAATCTATTGCCCTAAAAAAAATTACAACTTAATAAAAACCTGGTCTTGAGAAATGCTGACAAGGGCGGCGCGATTGTTCTTATGAACAAGAAGGCTTACCTATCAGAAGCAAACAGGCAACTTGCAAACACATCCACTTATCGCAAACTGCCTGCAGATCCAACCATTATTTTTAAGAGTAAACTTGGGGACCTGTTGGAGGATGGTTTGGCCTTGGGAATACTTCAAAGAAAAGACATTGAACTTTTGATACCTAAGTCCCCGGTCATACCAATCTTCCATCATGTCCCCAAAATACACAAGGACATCTCTTCTCCTCCTGGTAGGCCTATAGTCTCAGGCATAGGCTCCCTTTTGGAGCCTATGTCTGAGTGGCTAGATTGTATTCTCCAGCCATTAGTAGCGAATTTATACAGCTACCTCAGGGACTCCAGTAATTTATTGGAAAATTTAAAAAGTATAAAATGGAAGAAAGATTACAATTGGGTGATAATAGACATTGAGTCTTTATACTCATGTATCCCCCATAATCAGGGAGTCAGAGCAATAAAATGGTTCATGGATAGGGACACTGCTTATAAACAGGAAGAGAAAATCTTCATTTGTGATTGTTTGGAGTTCCTACTAACCCACAATTATTTTATTTTTGATAAAGAGTTTTATCTACAATTATGCGGAACGGCTATGGGGGCGAAATTCGCCCCCTCGTATGCCAATTTATATGTGGGTTGGTGGGAACTCCAACACATCTATTCATATCAAAATCCATTCATACATGACACCGTGTTTTATAACAGATTTATTGATGACATGATTTTCATAATTGAGGACAGGGACCATGGGGGCATTTCCATTGCTCATTTTTTGGAATATTTGAATACTAATACTAACGAATTAAAATTTACAGGCGAGACCAATTCCCATACAGTCAACTTCTTGGATTTGACTTTGGAGGGAGTGGAGGAGGATGGAACCATTATATCAAGTACTTACAGAAAACCAACTGCTGGTAATACCATTTTACATGCTCAATCAGCACATCCTCCCCACCTGCTAAGGTCAATTCCAAAAAGTCAATTTTTAAGACTTAAGAGAAACACTAACAACGATGAAATTTATTCTAATCAATCCAATGAACTAAAAAAGAGATTGTTAGCCAGAGGTTACAACTCGAGTCTATTAGACAAGGCACAGGAAGATGCAAAAATGGATTGCACTTCAAAACAAATAAAATCATATAGATCTTTTTCAGAAAACGCAATAGTATTCAGTACCCCACTTTCTAATCAGTACAATGAAGTAGTTAAAATCCTAAAGAAACACATTCCAGTACTTAAAAATGATCCCTTAATATCAAACTCAGTGTCAAATTTTAAATTTGTTTCTAGAAAGCCAGAAACTTTGGGCTCAAAGTTGGCACCGAGTATGATACAGACCAGTAATTTGTCCTCCCCTACCTGGCTTCACTGTGGTAGAAGGGGAAATTACAGATGCCATAATTTCAACTGTAAAGCCTGTAAGTCGATCATTACAGGCAATAACTTCCATTCAAAAAGCACGCTAAAAACTTATGCAATCAACTTCTATGCCACCTGTAGAACCAAGTGGGTAGTTTATGTACTTAACTGCAATATTTGCCAACACCAATATGTAGGCCAAACCTCTCGTGAGTTTCGAGATAGAGTTAGGGAACATTTGAAAGATGTTGAAAATTTCAATAAAAACTCAGCAGTTGCCAAACACTTTAATGGTCTGCATTTAACTGGTGTTCCCAATTTTGGAGCGCAAATCATTGAAGTAGTTCACAGACCTACCAGAGGAGGGGACAGACATAAACTCCTTACAAAAAGGGAGTTATTCTGGATTCTAAAATTAGAAACTAGACACCCTAAGGGTATCAATCTGGAATGGGACATTTCTTACTTTATAGATTAATGCTAAAATATGCTATCTTTAATTTATATAATAATTACTATTAATAATTGCATATATGCATCTTTTTCTATTTTTGATGCTCTCCCTTTCCAGATTGACGATTGCTAATTAAGCCAATAGCATACTTTTATATATATAAATTTATCATATATTATAGATTAGTATAACAACATCCCTTATTTTTCCATAACACCCATCATTTTCCAAATATGATCTAAATCTTGCTGATTGTATATTAATTATATACTTGTATAGCTCTAACATTGCCATCATGCCCTAATGCTTGCTAACAATATTTGAATATATCGTCCTAGGTTTAGTTTTTTAGCTATGGATCTGTTCAGCTTACTGTTAATGAGGCATTTTTCACTTACAAAGTTTAAATATTTAATCAGCTATACAAGTTTGTAGACATGCATTTATATGTCTTTAATGTTTCTATTCATAACAGCCTGTTAGTATGCATACAAAGATTCTTTTGTACCTTCAATTTTATTACATTTGTTGATTTTAAAAATTTCCTAACATGCTGTCAGTGTTCTCTTCAGGGTGATGTCCGATTTCTGCAGTTACTGGCTGCTGATTGGACAGTGATCCCTTTAAGTACACTTCAGATATGTTTAGCAATAGTTCCTATGACTAAGCGCCACTAGGGGGCGCGAAACGCGTCAGGACTGCTATTCCTGCTTACCTGCACATTGATGCAGCTTTTATATTTTGTTTAATAAAGATTTCTGGATTTTACTTTTGGCCCTGAGTGCTCAGATCTCTGTTACTTTTGGATTCTTATTTAAAAGTGCTGTTTGAGCCAGCCTAGCTGCCTGATAATAATCAATTAGGCTAGGTGCCCCCACCCCCCACAATGTTTTATGTCTTGTGAAGATGACCGATGGGATCCTAGGTGATTTTCCCCTCTAATAAACCTTATTAAATCCGATTGGATCATGGCTATTTCCGAGAGTGGGATTTTAATTGGAAGTGCTCTAAAAAGATACAGTATGCATGGCAAAATATTAATTTTGACCGCTGCCATACGGCCATACCACGAGAACGAATATTGTGACCATTTTTGAAGGTTCCGACGTATATCTTTAAACAAAGGTAAGTAATTGAATTTGTATAATTGGCTAAATTGATTTGTTAAGTATAATCCCAAGTATTTAATGGTCTGTGTGGTCCACTTCATGGTAAATTAAGCTCTATGAGCTTCTGTGTTGGGTGTGGCAGTGTAATGGGGAGGGCCCCACATTTATCCAAATTGACCTTGTAACCTGAGATAGCTGAGAAGTTATCTAGGAGCTGGTAAAGGTTAGGAAGTGAAATAAGCGGTTTGGTGATAGTCAATAAAATATCGTCAGCAAATAGAGTCAACTTGTATTCAGTAGATCGAATTTTAAATCCTGAGATATCTGGGGATCCTCTAATATGAGCCGCTAAGTGCTCTATACAAAGGGCAAACAAGAGGGGCAAAAGAGCATACCCCTGTCTGGTCCCATTTAGGATGGGGAAGATTTTAGATGTATGACATGTTGCTGTCACTTGTGCCATGGGGTTGGAATAGATTGCCTCAATGGCGGTAATAAAAGGATCCCTAAATCCCATATGTTGAAGCACCTATCAAATGCCTTCTCCGCATCCAGAGATAGGAGCAGAGAAGGCGTTTTGGTCTCATATAAATAATAGATGGAATCAATTATACGTCTAATATTATCCGGGGCTTCCCTATCCTTTATAAAACCAACCTGATCAGGATGGACCACAGTGGGCAGTATCAGCTTGAGGCGGTTTGCGAGAATTTTGGTAAACATTTTGAGGTCTTGATTGATGAGAGACGGGATGATAATTGGAACAATATTTGGGGTTTCTACTTGGCTTGGGAATAACCACAATCTTAGCCGTTAAAAGTTCTGATGGGATGGGGAATCATTCTAGAATATGATTGCAAAAGTTAGTTAGGTGGGGGACTAACATGGGGTTAAATAATTTGTAATATTCCCCTGGAAACCCATCTGGGCCGGGGGCTTTGCCTTTTTTAAGTTCCTTTATGGCTAATGTAACCTCTAGATGTGAAATCTGAGCATTTAATAGATCCCTATCCTTCTCTGATTGTATGTTCAATTTGGCCTTTATGAGAAAGTCTATAGAGGAAGATTCTATATGGGGTATGTGGGTGACTTTTCTACTATCATATAATTCCCCATAAAAGTCAGCAAAAGTATCAACAATCTCCTGGGGATGGGAAACCGGGATTCCCTTTGCATTAATTATAGTTGGTATGGCCGAAGCCCTGCATCTCTCACGAATCTTGTGGGCTAAGAATTTGTTGGGTTTATTGGCGAAGATATAATATTGTGTCTTTAATTTCAAGATTTCTTTAGCCGCCATAGAGTTCAGGATACCATTTAAGCTATCCCCCTTCTTGTTAAGGTTCTTAAGATAGATAGGTTTTGAGTGCGTTTGTGTTGAGTTTCTAGGGATTTAATTTCATTTTGGAGTTGTGATATCATAGTTTTTTTATGGAGATGTAGGTGAGACTTAGTTTGGATCAGAATTCCCCTCATGTTTGCCTTGTGTGCAGCCCAGGTGGTCAAGGGGTTAGCTGTGGAGTGAGTGTTAATGTTCCAAAACTCAGTTAATGAGTCACTGGTTTTATCGAAAGTATTACTATCTCAGAGTAAACTTGGGTTAAAAGTCCAAGTTCTAGCCCTTTTAAAATCCTGGACCCCATCTAATAAGATCGATACTGGGGAGTGGTCAGACCATGTACAGGAATGGATTTCAGAAGACAGCACAAGAGGGAGCAGGATCTGACTAACTAGTATATAATCTATTCTCGTGTCGGACTGATGAGCAGCTGAATAAAATGTGGTATCATTAGTGTCACCATACAAGAATCTTCAAGTATCGGTTAGAGTATGGGGACAAAGCATATCCTGCATAGATCTGACCACTCTGTTGTGTCGCCGGTGTTGTTTATTAGTTATCTTTGTAGTTGCAGTGGGTAGAATAGGTGACATATTAATATTAAAATCCCCTGCCATGATATTGAGACCAGTTTGTTAACAGATGAGAAATATTTAAAAAGAAATTGTGCTGATTATCATTAGGGGCATATATGTTGCAAAAAATAATATCAGAGTTGTCAAGTTGCCCTTTCACTATTAAATATCTGCCCTCTAGGTCCGATAAAGTAGACTCATGTATGAAGTTTAGTGATGAATGGATAAGAATGGAGACTTTTTTTTTAAATCTGTTGTGGCATGATAGTGTTTTGGGAATACCCTGGACCAATATTTAGGGATATTCGTGTGTATTAGATGAGTCTACTATAAAAAGAGAACATTAGCTTGGAGCTTGTTATAGTAGGTCATAGCTACCCTTCATTTAACGTCAGTGTTTAATCATCTCACATTGTGAGACACTAAGTGTATCTTAGGCATTAGTAATGTAGATTGTTTGCGGAAGTGTGACCACAGGAGTGAACCACAACACATACCATATCTGAAAGGACAGAATACCCTCAAATCCCTGCCCACCCACCCCCAACACACAGCAAGATATATTATGTGACTCAATATCAAATTCTGCAGTTAGAAAAAAAGAAAATAAATGTGAAAAAAGCCATAAACTATATGGCTGAAAAAGAGTAGTTAGACTAACAAAATCCCCCTTTGAGGGAGAGTAATCAAATCTCATGTAAGTCAAAAATGAGGGGGAGATACCCAAATGTATAACATATTTTAAAACAGTGAATTAATAACTATGATGTTATCAGCGAATTTTAACATAATAAAACTTTGCATACATCACCTAATAGCAGGTAACAGTACACTAATTGGCAACACAGAGTCCCGATATGTAACTGAGGGGGGCAACAGAGCCCCATGAACCTTGTCCTTTACATGAGAATATGCCAGTGGAAGTTATCAGGTTTTCTGTTTTTTCTTGTTGATTGTCTGCCACTTGGACTGTTTAAGATCCCGCTGGGGGAGTTGAAGGTCCCTGGGTTGGCGTGATGGTATGTCTGTCGGTATTGACGGGGGCTCCAGATCTAATAGCTAGCAAGTAGTAGGGATCTCCTCTGCATCCCTTAAAGATGTTGCTTTTCCATCCTTGATGATGTGGAGTGCGAATCCCCAGCGGTATTGTATTTGGTTTTCGTAACATCAGGGGTCTCAGCAGATATCTTCTCTGGAGGGTTCTCAAGCTCAAGTCCTGATAAAATTGGACAACCATCCCCTGGAACTTGAAAGTTGGATTTTGTCGGGATGCAGATAAGATATTTTCCTTTTCCTGAAATACCAGCATCTTCACAATGACATCTCTTGGTGGGGCATCTTCTCTTGGTCTAGCTCTAAGTGCTCTATGTGCCCTTTCAATGTTGTAGGTGGATTCTTCTCTATCTCTGGTTATGGCTTTAAAGAGTTGTTGTAGATAGGTTTGTAGGTCTTTATTCAGGACTGACTCTGGGATGCCCTTCATCCTGATGTTGTTTCGTCTGCCTCTATTTTCGATGTCTTTGATTTTATCTTGTAACTCTGTAATAGACTGCTGTTGGGAATTGATAGCAACAAATATTGAAGTAAGATCTTCTGACGATGCATCTTTATGTTCTTCCAATACTTCAATCCTGCCCCCCGATTCAGCAATGTCCGACTTTATATCGGTTAAGCTGCTTGTCACCACAGAGTGCATCAAGTCTATCTTCTCCCATAAGCGCTCAAAGTTTGAAGAAATATTATGCTTTGAGACTAATAAGCATAAGTCTGCTCTTGTAACAGACGTTTGATCCCCCTCCATGTTGCTAGAATCCATATCTTGTTCAGATTCAACCTCCTCTTCCATAGCACTCTCACTTGTGGGTTTGTTAATTTTGGGAGGTCTAAAATAGGGGTTTATTGTTGGGGGTTTGTTAGATTTGTCAGCCTTAGTTAGTCTTTTATATGCCATCTTGGAGTATTATTGTTTCAAAAGGCAGTTGCCCACTCCGGGTCAAGCCACCAGTCTACAGCAGTTTCAGCCCTAATTTGGATGGCCTCTCAATAATGAAGGGTGTTAAATAGTTTACACGCAGCACATGTCCGAGATTACAAGCATTTGATGGCTGTATAATAAAGCCTGGGCCCCCTTCTTATATAAAAAAAAATCAATTTGCATGGACCCTTATAGAAAGCAAACCCCCAGACTCTTTCATCTGTTTATGTGACTGTGTGTTGCGTCATGTACTTGAGGCCTATAACCTCTTATTGTTGCGAGACCCGCTCTTCCCAGGCGCATCCCAATCTCTCAGTAGGATTATTTTTTTATTTCCGCTTATTAAGAGGAAGCTATGTCAGCCCGCCTCCTGCATCAGTGTTTATCATCCTGATTGAGTTGCGCCTGCATGCGGAGCGGGTCAGAGCATGTCCGTGAGTGTTCAAATCACTCACCGTGTATAATCAGGATCGCCCAGGTTAGTGTCATTAAGGCATGTGTGTAGAACCGGAGACAACCGGTTGTCCTTCAGCCCGCATTCACACTGCTGGAAACAAGTGGTGTCGGGAGTGTGAAGGCCTTAAATGGCGTATTGCTGCTCTATAGTCCCTCACATTAGTGCATGAGCTATTAGCCAAAAAGTGTAAGGAGATATGTCCCAGCTTTGCTCAGGAGTCTGTTAGGTGCAGGCAATCTGTTATATCTGTCCGATTTCACTGTTTGAGCTAATTCTCTCCCAGAGCTCAGAGATTAAGCAGCCATCCCTGAGCATGGTTAGGCTCTGCCCCTCCTAATCTTTAATTTTTAAAGGGACATCAAACACTTTGAGGTGGTAATATAAAATGATCAATTGTATATATAAAAAAGTCGGCAATATACTTTAATTATTTATTTTGTCCCCTTTTTCTGTAATTCCATTCTGAAATTGTGAGCTTTTCAGTTCCTGTTAGAAATGGAACTGCAGAACACTGTTATATTCCACACAGCCATTGACTGCACACTCTAGTGACCTATTTATAACTCTCCCTAATAGGCCACAGTAGAGAAGGTGACCTAAGTTATAACATGCAGCTCCCATTATTTTATAGACATAAAAACTTTACACTTATTTTTCAGTATTTAAACAGCTGAATGAAACTTTAAAAAACACATCTATATTTTATTCTCAGACTAATGTTTTCTTTGACGGCATCGTTCTATCTAGCATGTATTTAGTGTTTAATGTCCTTTTAACTTTGACCTGAACCCTAAAAATACCGGCAAAGTCTGTAAAATACTGACTGGGTGGCAACTCCATTTCATTTGTATAGGGATATCATTCAACAAGCCCACTTTACTGATAAATATAGTAGAATGTATTTCTCTGATGAAGTAGACATAGGTCCTACGAAATGAGTAAGTTATCGCGATAACGGGTGACGTCACTTACGGTTTTTCGTATTTGGATCCGCTGAAACAAACACACGCCAGCGTGATTTTTCAAGCTCCTCCATTTTGTACACCAACACTATTATTCAGATAAGCTACATTTATTTAATCTATATATACTATCTTCCCATACACATTGGGATTTTTATCAATTGTTTATTTTCATCAATTGTTTATTGTATAATATTGACACGTTTTTTTGTGCTTTTTTATGTGATTTAACATTCGTTTTTCACATCATAGTTTTTAATACTGATATTTTAATTCTTGGCATCAATTTTAGGCATCCTTTCTTTCTATTCACTAGTATATTTGAATTACACTTTTGAGTGGTGGTTCTTTATAGCGCTCCCTCTTTTTCCTATATATATATATATATATATATATATATATATATATATATATATATATATATATATATATATATACACACATATACATTTATAAGATGACAAGCTTTCAGAAGAGTGTTTTTCTTTTTCAAGTCTGAAGCAATACTGACCAATTTGATGGAATTTACAGATTATATCTTAAAACACAGGCTAAAAAGGCAAAGTGTTACAGAGGTCGGAATGCAGGGGGAGGAGGGGGTGTCATGAAAATCATGATGGGGGTTTAGGAGACAGGCAGATAGTGTCAGTAAAAGATAACAGGCAGGGGAAATATATGGTTATACACA
Source organism: Bombina bombina (assembly GCF_027579735.1). Lineage (NCBI taxonomy): Eukaryota > Metazoa > Chordata > Amphibia > Anura > Bombinatoridae > Bombina > Bombina bombina. The sequence goes on from NC_069503.1 coordinate 570,773,645, forward strand.
AAGCATATACTGACATAAAGTTATATATCAACATAGAATCAATATGAATAAAGATGGGAAATTAGGTATACAGGGGAATATAAGATAGTCAAAAAAGGAGAAAGAAAGAAAAAAAAGGGGGAATACTAATAATGACAAAAGTGCCTGGGAAGCTGTGCATAGAGAGTGTGGAATATACAGTGTAATTGACTACAGTATATGAAAGTGCATTACAAAAAAAATTGATAATGGGTTAAAAAAACAGAGTCCACATATAGTCCAGAATTTAGCAAGTAGAAGTGCATTATTATTTTCATTTCAAAGGTTTTTCTTTCCATGATGCTTTTGAAGTTGCCTCTGAGAATCTTGATTTTGAGGTTTTGGATGGAGTGGTCAGGTTGGGTGAAATGGTGACCAACAGGGGTACAGTATTTTGTTTAACAGTGTTTTGTGATTGAGTGTCTGTGTAAGTTCATCCAAAGGTGCAGTTTTTGGCTTGTTTCTCCAATATAACACCCCACTTATATAAATTCAAACAGTTAAGTATGTTGCTTATGGATGCAAGAACATTTGAAAAAATGGAAATCACAAGTGTACAGGATGGAATATTTATTACAAACCTATCAGCAATGTCTCTGACCTAGGACTAGGAATATGTGTAGATAAATGCCTATTCATTTTGGAAATAACTCATCATTATACGTGTTTTGGATATAGAGTATATTATTCAAATGCACTGTTAAAGGGACAGTCTAGTCCAAATTAAACTTTCATAATTCAGATAGGGCATGCAATTTTTTTATTATTTTTTTTGGCTTAAAAAGCAGCATTGGCGGGTTCCAACGCTGCTTTTTTAATTTCAAAAGAGCTTTATTTAAGTTATATGCAAATACACTTCATAAAATGCATGTACCAGTTATTCGTCAGAAAAAAAAAATGTCAAGCCAAATATCACTAATACAGCATATTGTTCCTATTCTGAAAAAGCATGATATATACATATATATATACTTTTATCATAAATTGAACATACTAGATCACATTTTTATTTTTTTTAAAACAGTGTATCTCTCTACTGATCCCATTGTTAACACTGCAGACCACTCTTGGGTCTTATTGATAAAACTGGCAAAAGTATTGATCGGAGCTCAAAAAACAGATAAACAAAACAAAACAAAATACAAACAACAGGAAAAACTAAAGGAAGAAAAGATAGGGAATTAAAACCATGTGAGTGATTATGAGATTGCTTAATTTATAACTGCGTAGGCCTCCCATAGGCCTATAGCACACTCACCCGTAATGTATGTAAAGAGCTTATAGGGGGAAAGATTTAAGTTTTAAAGGGGGGCTATTGAAGGTTAAAATTGTAACCGGGAGTTAGCAAATTGTATGTAACACCTTGTGTTATTAGGTTGAAGATATCTGTGGGAGACAAAGACGAAGCGGGTATATAAACTTGGGGCCAAACTTTATCCTCTGACGCCATAATACAGTGGTATGGTTGTCAGGCGGTTTCTAAATAATTATCCTCCCTAGGCATGTGGGTTTAATTGATGTTGTGCCGTCCACACTGCTAATAGATACGTATGTGCAAACAAGTGGACAGAAGGGTTTATAGTCTACATATGTTGCCTTAAGGTATTTAGACCCATTCACCCACCATGGGCCCCGGCCGCAGGCCACGTGGAAGGGAGGGGGGAGGTCCCTCAATGGTCGCTCTCTTAATGCTAGGCTGCCTGATGTAAAGCAGCGACTATCAAAAATAGCTTCACTAGTGAAATTCTTTAAAAGTGTGTAAGAGGGCTCTAACTGGGCAACCAAGGGGAGTATGTATGCAAACACCCATAAAGCACATTATAAATCAGACAAACGCAAGAAAGGGTATATTAAACACATTCCAGAACCTCCTGACAAATTCGCAAGTTTTAACATATTTGTAGAGCCGTGCAGACTACTCTGATGCGCCATCCCGCCTACCCCCATTAGAATACAGTGAAAACCAACTTAGAACTTTAGATTGTACAGATTAAACTATCTATAAACTTAACAACAATATCTAATGTACACCTGTAAGACCAGACTAATCAGGGTTGTAGCGTCCGAAAGGGGCATCTGCAACCTACCCCTTTCCTGTTTTTGGATATCGATCGCTCGCTTGAAAGTTGCTAATGTCCCCAGAAGAGTCAATTGTATATTTCCAGTTTCTGATCTCAGTTGAGCCGTTATGCCAACGATCCGAAAGCAGTACAGAGAGTCTTTCTGGCACCCTCAGAGCCTGCTGTGAAACCGCAAGTCCCATATTTATGCAATGATTATCCGTCTCATCTCCCCGCATACACTCGAGACCCTTAACCAAGGCATTCTGCTGTTAAGCGATTTCTATCACTGTGCTATACTGTGACACCATGCGGCCAGCCGGTTGTAAGCTCACGCCTGACTCCCCCAGAGGCACAACACACCTTTGATTTGCATATTCTTGTTGAGGCCAGCTCAGCCGTCTAGCAGGTGCCAACGTGTAAGGCAAAACAAGTGTCGATTGGTGGGCTGCAATTTGAGTAAGATCTCGGCTCGCTACTGTAATGGACATGCGGTCTGGACTCTGATCTAGATCCATTTTTGGCAGTAGAATTCCGTAGTTAGGTGTTATGCCTTGATATTCTGTGCGTGTTTTGCAATTAGGTGTATTAGGTATAGCGGAATCCATTAGGTCGGCTCCATTTTGGCTGTTGAAGTCAGAGGTTCTCTCCTTTTGATCTTCCGATGCGATATCGGAGCAGATTTTATTCATCAGATGTTCGTATGGCGGCCTGTCCATTAGCAGTTCAAAGATTTTCTCCAATCTTTCCATAGATGATGGAAGGCAATGTTTTTTCTCCGGTTCTATCATACAGATCATTGTCAATTAGGGAGAGTAAAATAAAGCTTCCGCACAATACCTCCCAGTGTCTATCTCTTGTGGTGTTGTAAAAGAGTTAGTGTCCCGTTAGCTATGGATGTTGAAGAGGTTCAGTAAGCTAGACTTCTCTAGCAGCACCGATAACCCGGCTCTTCCCAGGGGGGAGGTGGATACCTGTCAGCAAGCCACCGCCTAAGGCCTTTCTCCGATCTGAGTCTCCACTGTCATATAAACAGCAAGATAAAAAAAATTTGGATCCTGGATACCTGATCCATGGAGTTGTCATGAAATATGCTTTGGTTCTTGCTGTTAGCCACCAATAATCGGCGGATTATTGAGAGATCTTTTAGAGCCTACAGAAAATGCGTTCTGCTCTGAACGCTGCACGGACACGCCCCCAGGGCATGCAATTTTAAACAATTTTCAAAATTACTTTTATCATCAAATTTGCTTTGTTCTCTTGGTATTCTTAGTTGAAAGCTAAAATTAGGTAGACTCATATGCTAAATTCTAAGCCCTTGAAGGCCGCCCTTTATCTGAATGCATTTGACAGTTTTCCACTGCTAGAGGACGTTAGTTCATGTGTTTCAAATAGATAGCATTGTGCTCACGCACAATTATTTAAGAGTCAGCACTAATTGCCTGAAAAGCAAGTCTGTCAAAAGCACTGAGATAAGGGGCAGTTTGCAGAGTCTTAGATACAAGGTAATCACAGAGGTTAAAGTATATTTATATAACAGTGTTGGTTATGCAAAACTGGGGAATGGTAAATTAAGGAATTATCTTCTTTTTTTAAACAATAACATTTTTGGTGTTTACTGTCCCTTTAAATATTTGTTTCTCTTCATTTTAACTCCATCTTTTTCAGCTGGAAGACACTAATTATTCTATTTGGGTGGGGAAATAAATATAGATTTAGTAAGTCTATTTATATTTCTCTCTGGCTTTACCTCATGTCCTCTTAAATGCATTTTATATATTTTAATTACAGCAGACATTACTTATTGACTGCGTTCAGTGAGATCCCTTGAGTTCACATTGTGCCAAGTCTGTAAAGCAAAGATATTAAAATAAATAACGAGGGAGATGAGAAAGCTAAACTAAATGAAAATTGCAAAGTGTAATTTTAACTTTGTTTACTATGATATTTTTTTTTCTTATCACTAACCTTATTATGGAAAACATTTAGGGGCCTATCTATCAAGCTTCGGATGGAGTTTGAGGCCCCGTGTTTCTGGCGATCCTGCAGACTCGCCAGAAACACCAGTTATGAAGCAGCGGACTAAAGACCGCTGCTCCATAACCCTGTCCGCCTGCTCTGAGCAGGCGGACAGACTTCGCCACAATTCAACCCCATCAAATATGATTGGGTTGATTGACACCTCCCTGCTGGCGGCCGATTGGCTCACAAGAGCTGCAGGTGCAATGCTGAATACGGAGAGCGTATTGCTCTCTGCATTCAGCGAGGTCTGGCGGACCTGATTCGCACTGTCGGATCAGGTCCGCCAGACCTTTGATAAATATCCCCCATAGACTACAACTATACTGTCACTGTACATTTAAGAGGCTTCTTCATTTTGAGTCAGACAAAAATACAAATTTTATATGTTAATATTTTTTCTTATAAACACTTGTTTGTCAGGGGTGATAAAAATAGCACCAGTTTATATATCACTTAACATTTACTGGATACACTCCAGGACTGGGTGGCTTGGACTGAGTCAGGGAATCCCATGAGTGGAGTTGTTATGGGGAGATATCCACTGGAATTCTTTAGGCAGACTGGGGTATCACATAAGCAGGCTTGAACTTTTCAAGGCAGAATCAATCTTCACCCCTGGTTGTGACTAACAGGTCATTGGTTTTACTGACAGAAAAATAGACTTTTACATGGGAGAGAGAGCAGCGGGCAGAAAACCAGCAGCATATCCATCAGATATATTGTTTTGAACACATATCAACAGCAAAATCATGTTCCCCCCTACAATGGGGTTAAACACATAACAGGACTAGCATTCTCTTGTAGCAGTCAATCACCAGATGTATCCTGCTCAGGAATTACAAAGAAGTGTGCCAGGTGCAAGGGTTAAACTTATCATTTCTATCTTGCTTTCGAAAACAAAATATGACATTTATAATTTAGGAAATTATCTTCTCCTGCTTTAATAATTAAGGGCTAGACTACAAGTGGAGCACAAAATATCACTTTTGCGAAAGTGATAATTGCGCTCCACTGAATAATACCAGCGCACGCAAATGTGCGCTGGCTTTACAAGTTGAGCACAATGAGAACACGAATTGCGCTCACGAGAGTGCGCTTCAATAGGCTCCAATGGGAGCCTCGATCTCATGCCATGAGACACAGCATGAGAACCTAGAGCAGTGAATGGTACGTCATGCAGTGATGGCCGCAATTGGTAAAATATATGTATATGACTATATACATATATATTTATGTGTTAATATGTGTATATACACATTTGAACACATAAATATATATGTATATAAGCATATACATATACTGTATATTTACACACAGTTCCCATAAACCACAATGTAAACTTTAGTGCCTTTTTTTTTCTAACACCCCACACCTGCCAACTTTAGCCCCTCATAACTGCTTATTGCAGTTACTTTATTACAAAATAAAGATGCTACTATATTTTTTAATAAAGAACATTATAGTTTATTTTGGGGGAATTTGGGGCACATTTATAAAATCAACCAGTGATCTGATCTCTGGTTAATTTTATATGCGCTAATTGCTACTGCGACCTTGCGGTAGCAATAACCAGCCACTTGTAATGGTTAGTTATTTATTGCACACGGGCAAATTTTTAGTTTTGCAGGCGCGCGATAAATCTAACCCATAGTCATTTAAAATGCATACACTCACACTTATATATTTTCATATGTACACGGTGTATACACAGTTTTTATGTTCCAATCCCTGAGAGAGGGTTTCTATCAATTGTTATTGTTTTTTTATGCAATTTTATGTTGAGGTTTGTGGAAAAGGTTGTTTAGTTAGCACTGCAGATCATGAGGGTTTTTGCAGGTCATAGTGGTTTATCTTTAGAAAAAATAACATCATACCCAGATGATAGCAATAATAGCATGTTAAATCCACACAGTGATCAATTTTCCATATAAAGATGCATAGCCTAAAGATATTCTCAAGTATTTTAAATATGTCTAAATATTTTTTTTCAGGTAAATAAGGATGTGCAAAAGATATGTAAACCATGAAAAAAAAAATGTCAAAGTGACATGTGAAAAGATTTCATGGGATACAATGCACAGCAGACAGGTCATGTTGAACTTGATATATTGCTTAGCTCTCAGACTGGTTTGAATGTTTGTATGCACAAAAAATTCAAAATCAGCTAGTTTTTTCTAATTTCTTAGCATTTATTAGAAGCTTAGAGTATAGATAGGAGCCAAAATACCCATCAGTTCCAATATTAATGTCCTATAAAAAAGTAAAGGCTTATCAGTTATCCAAGCTTTAATCTAATTCTAGGAACACCCCTGCTATTCTTAAAGGGTCTTTCTATTGCAAGACTAATACTTTTACACTCACCATTAAAGTCTTTAGTAATGTGTAGTTAAACCATTAAGAAAAAAAGAATTAGAAAATACCCTCATGTGTTTAATCCTACATCTAAAGTGCCCATTGGATGCTGCAATACACAGCAGCTCCTGAGCAAGACACAGACAGTGAGACAATTAGGAATGGCATACGCACGTAGCTGCTTATCTCTGCCTATGTTCTACACATGAGATGAGTTGTGCAGTTTTCTAGTCTGCAGAAGACAATATTTTAGAGCTTTGGCTATGTAAACTGTGGAATGACAAATGATAATTATAGGATAAAAAGCTGAAGAGAAATAGCACCTATATTTAGGAGCGCTCTTTCTCTTTTGCGCTAAACTGTGGAATGACATTAAGAATGCTCTCCAGACCTAGCGTATATTCTTAGAAAATAATGCATTTTGCTGGCTTTTATGTTCTTTTGCTCCCTTATTTACACACTCAAATTATTTTTTTTCTAGTGTTGCTTTTATTAAAGTGTCAGTAAATTTTGGTGTATAAAGTTTAAAATCTAGGCAGGCTCTATTATTGTAATTTCTAATCTTTTGTAATCTTTTCAATAAATTGTTTCAAAATAAAGTTATAACACTTTAAAATACCAAAAATCAACGTTCTCAAAGTCCTCACTCGCCACCCACTCTGCAGTTCCTGATGTGGGAGTTTTTTCTTGGCGAAAAGTTCATCCCATAGGAAGGTCTCGACCTGCCCCTGTTCCTCCTATTCAAGCTCGTTCACAAGCTTATGCCTGTCTAGTGATTTTCGCCGACAACTGCAAACAGCGCATGCTCTTAACCGGCAAATAATGGTAAAGACTGTATTGCCTGTGCAAGCTGATAATGCGCATGCTCCGTAGGCCCCCAACTATGCCTGTCAATCAAAGATTGTGCGTCCGGACAGACAAGGAGCAGCGTGGCCGATAAACAGGGGATTGGCCACAAGAAGGAGCTTGAAAAAAAATTAGATTAGCAGTTATAGGCGACCGGCATATACTCCCTCAATGTAAGTTTAGCGACCGGTTTTAGATATGTTAGAAATATTTATTTATTTATTAAGAAATTACACTAAATTGTCTTAGATACATAAGGCATCTAGGAAAATACTATGAAAAATCCTAAGGTTACTGTCCCTTTAAGGCACCAGTAAATAAAGGATGGATTTATATTATGGCTGTTTAATTTGTCTCTACACTCCCCTATACACTAGTGCTTCTTCACTTACACAATGCAGAGTGTATTTTTCTACAGTTGGTATTTGCCAAAAAAGGACCCATTTGCTGCCTTATATAAAAATATATTTACTCCCATTAAAGGGGCAGTGAACTTACAAGCTAATGTTATATAATTCTGCACTATGTTCAGAATTATACAACAACATTAGTTTGTAAGTTTACTGCCCCTTTAATACAACTGTTAATGTGTATTCATCTGCATTGTATTTTGTACAACATTCTAATATTTGTTCAATGAAATAGTATTTCTAATGCTATCTTTAAATGTAATATTCAATTTGAATTTCTTTCATTTAAATATTGAATTATTTGAATTGAATTATGCAATATTTGAATAAAAAAATAGAATTGATATATTTGTAATAGTATTGTAATGCTCTCTTTAAAGGGACAGTCTACACCAGAATTTTTATTGTTTTAAAAGATAGATGATCCCTTTATTACCCATTCTCCAGTTTTGCATAACCAACACAGTTATATTAATATACTTTTAACCTCTGTGATTATCTTGTATCTAAGCCTCTGCAAACTGCCCCTTTATTTCAGTTCTTTTGACAGACTTGCAGTTTAGCCAATCAGTGCCTGCTCCCAGATAACTTCACGTGCAGGAGCACAGTGTTATCTATATGAAATACATGAACTAACACCCTCTAGTGGTGAAAAACTGTTAAAATGCATTCTGAAAAGAGGTGGCCTTCAAGGTCTAAGAAATTAGCATATGAACCTCCTAGGTTAAGCTTTCAACTAAGAATACCAAGAGAACAAAGCAAAATTGGTGATAAAAGTAAATTGGAAAATTGTTTAAAATTACATGCTCTATCTGAATCATGAAAGTTTTTTTTGGCCTAGACTGTCCCTTTAAGTGTAATATTTGAATTAGGCAATATTCATAATTTATATATTTCTATCTATTATGTGTCAATTTCCTACTACATGAACTAGTGAACTTCTGAATATTATTTATTAATTCGAATACTACAGATGAATTTTGTGAATGAGAATATTTTATCTAATTATTCTAATTGTGAACATTCAAAAACGTAAGTAACATCTAAAACCGGAAATAACATTCGATCACTTAATTTAAATGGATTTTCATTCATATCAACATTTGATTGTCCAAACGAATGACCACAGGACTATTTGTTCTACTAACCAAATGACAATTTCACCACATTTGCCCAACCCTAGTTACTATGCACCAGTAGCACCACCTAACATTAAGGGATGACATAAAAGAAGAAGGGGGTTAAAGAAAATAAAGGTAGGGACTGTTAGTAGGAAATATAACCCCCCCCAATAGTCCAATAGTAACCCCTACATATGTGATAGTTAGCTTAGAAGGAACTGTGCCTGATATCAATATATTTTGTTTTTATAAAAATCCCCTTATTTAGTATGCTCTAAACATGCATATTTTCACATTCACAGGAATGCTAAAATCAACAAATTTTTACTATTGTTTGCATTCATCAGAAATATGACAGATTAATGGTCCCTTTAATAAGTCGACGAATGAACAGATGTACAGACAAAAAAAAAATCAGATTTGTTCACAAGGTTAAAAGCATTACTCTAAAGACTGGAATCTTTTGCTACAGGTGAGAAAAGCTTGATTTTCACACTATTCAATGCCATTGTCAGATGAGCGTTCTAATGGTATCTCCTTGTCATCAACAGATATATCAATTAAAGAATGTTATGAAACCTTTTACACAGTTGCCAGGCCTGCTCTCTCTTTAAAAATATAATTAGTTGCAGGTCCTCAGTTTAACCAATTTTATTCTGGTTGTATCTTATTGCTTACTCATCACTATAATAAGACACAAACTAAATTTAGGCAGCATATATTATTATATATATCAATGTTTACTTTATAATCAGATCACATTAAATCACAGAAATGTTCTAAAATTTATAAAAACACAAGCGCGTATACAAATTTTAAATGTCCCAGAAATAACAGAAAAAAGAAAGAAAAAAATGCCTGGGGCTTTCAATCCTTTAGAATCAAACAAAATAAGCATAGATCCCTTATCCGACCGTATCCGACCTGAGATACAATTTGTCAACTTTTGCAATTACCGGTAAATGCTGTATTTGGACACGGTACCTTTAACCCGTGTATGCTGTATTTCTTTTTTACTTTTTTGCACATTCAGCAGCACAGACCTTAGTGTAGTTATCCTCCGTGTCTGAAACCGTGAGTTGTGTAAAGTCGTCCAGCTCGCACGTCACTCACACTAGTCATGTGAATTTAGGGGGTGTGTACTGGTCTCTCAAGCTCCTATGCTCACAGCTTACAGTAATTCTGTTAGGTTGAACTGTAACTTCGTTCCTTAGCGTCCTTTTGAAAGAGCAGAGAACCCTATATTATAAGGGGTCTCACACCCACCTGTTCGTAGATTTGCCAGATGTCCTCCATAAAAATATGCCTGCCATCCAAAGTTCTTCCTTAGACCCCACTCGTGATCATACCATATATATATTTAACAACAAAGCAGTAATTTTACTCCTTGGCTGGCAGTAACATACAAACCAATAATTGTGCCTCTTTGGTAGCCAGTAACCGATGTAAACAGAAGTGATTTGACCCCCTTGAATGCCTCTCACTTCTTTCTACTCCATATTTGTAATGTATTGAGGCATAAGAGGCCTTTAAATGTAACACTCACTGGCTTTTAAAAAAAGGACACTTGTCCAGTATTTTTGTGAATATTTTACTGAACAATCTCCTAAAATACAGGAGACTCCCATGACAACAAGGGGTTACAATCTTAAACTTTGTTGTTTGGAAAAATGGGAAGATACTGAATAAAGAAGCATATTGATGTTATTGTGGAAGTTTACCAAGTTTCACACACTGTTGTGTGAGTTATAACATTTGGAAATAATTAATGTGGTTTATGCCTGTGAGCAGGGCCCTAGCACTAAAACATGTTAGACCATCAACATTTTTGTAAACTGATTTAATTCAGTTTTGTAATCTGCTTTAATAAAATAAATTTTTAATGTAAGGGTATCACTCTCATTATTTTTTTTAAAAAACAAACATAACTTATATTGGTACCTTAAGGGAGAAACAACCCTGAATAGAATCTTGTATACCGTGATACACACAAAAAGGCAATACATACTTCTACCATCAACAAAATATAATAATATACTCTGTAACTGCCAATAACACACAAAAGTAATTGGCTGCTAGTAACATACACACACACACACACACACAAGTAATTAACCCCTTGGCAGTGAGCAACACATACAATGCAGCAGTGGAGTAACGTGGCTTGTCAGTGCCCAGGGTAAGGCAAGAATTGCGCCCCCCTAACCCATTAGCACTGACTGAGTCTCTTCCACCAGTACAGTAGGGATTGGCAAATTTGCTTTGAATCTAGGAGCCAGCTCAACAACTTAGGAGACAGGTGTTTGTTTTAAAACAAACAAAGCTTTATTTTTAACAACAAAAATGTATACTATATATAGAATTGTAAACTCTACATACATCCTTAAAAATTAGGACTCAATATGGTTGCAGGCAGCCATTACTTTATTATAAACATTAAGTAAGTATATTATAGAACTTAACAATTACATTTTTTTTGGTTCAATATTTAAACATGGGATTTCATTTTTAAAATACATCTGAGCCAGCATGCCAGAGTGTGAGAGTGATCACTTTAAAGTGAAAGCCGGTTATTTTATTTCAAATTCATTTTTAACCTGGGTAAAACATACAAGATGTAGATCATCTACATCTTGTATGTTTTTAACCAGGTTAAAAATGAATTTGAAATAAAATAACCGGCTTTCACTTATCTACATCTTGTATGTTTTATTTTACCCAGGTTAAAAATGAATTTGAAATAACATCACCCGGCTTTCACTTTAAAGCAGCATAGATCACTCTCACACTCTGGCATGCTGGCTGGCTCAGACTCTGGGTCCTTTGGAATTTGGAACTTGGCTGGCAAGCTCAGAGTAACTCTGGGTCCTTTGGAACTTGGCTGGTTGGCCCTGGGATGTCACCTGGGTAACGGTAGAGGCTAAGCTGCATTTTGCGCACGTTGCTATCTCCAATCCCCATTCCCCAGGGCCCAGGCAAAAACAGCAACAGGGGCTATAATAATTTAATTATAATTCTGGCTGGCAGTGGCACTGGTGGTCTGGTCCTGATACAGACCCGATGATGAGTTTGGTAATTTCGGTTGACACTACTTACCTTATCGTTGCATGTGCTGCGTGCTAGTCAGTCTGACTCCACTCTGGCTCTGCTGCTCTAACTTCTTCCGCCCTCCTGATATGCGCGCTGGGAGTGGGCCGTGCTAACTAGTGACGTAAACGCTAGTCTAGCAGCAGGTAACGGTCTGATAGGATTACACTCATAAATTATGATAATTAAATCATTATACAGCACGTCTTGACAGTTCACTTGAGAGACAGAACGGCTGGGTGCAGGCGCCTGTCAGATTTTTTAGCCTCCCTGTAGCGCCGCTGGGAGTGGGACTGTGACTGGGGAGGCTGGGAGCCGACTGTTTTGCATCCCTCAGAATTAAAACGCCTGGGGCAACCGCCCCTGTGGACCCCCCACGCTACGCCACTGCAATGCAGTAATTAATCCCTTGCCTGCAATAAGCACTCAAGAAAATTAAGCTCTTGACTGCCATTAAAAGGATAGTGTAATATAAAATTGTCTTCCAACATATCAATTTTACCTGCTAGAAAGTATTACATTTTTTGCAAATAACTTATGTTGTCATTTGAAAAAAGTTTTTTTTCGTCATTTTGAAACCACCACATATACTGAAAATTTCAATACTGCAGTAATTTGTACAGAAAAACTGTGTAAGCAAGAAGCAGCAGAAGAATTCCTACTCCTATAAATGAGAGAGATAGAACAATTGAAAATGAACATTTTAGTAACTAAGTATTAAGCTTTGCATATACAGACAGATATATGATAAAAAAGCCTTTGGGGGGGTGGAGCCAACTTTTGAAGTGTCTGGACGTGTTCATGTGAAGCTCCTGGCTTACATATTGGAAATTTGGGTTTAATTCATCAATATAAGCTTGGTTCTACTACTGCAAAGCCCAAAACCTAAAACACGCTCCTACAACCTCAACCAAAGAGCCCGTGTTTTCAAAGACGGCAATTTCGGGTGACTCTACCAAGTGGGAACTATCAACAGTGTTACAACACTCCTCCATGAAGCGGCCCTGATCTTGAAATCATCACCCTTTCCTTGCCGATTTACATCTATTTACTATCAGAACGAGGCTATGCACCAGAGGGTTTTTCCCTCATTTACAGGCGAGTATACAGTGTCTAATTTTCAGTGGCACGAACGGCCATTTTATGTTACCTCATCCTGACTACATACACTTGTGTTATAAGGCCTCAGTTCAAAGTACTTGGGAAAGACGTCACACCAGTTAATGCCCATTTGATCAAGGCTGCAGAATCCCCCCCCCTCCTATATTATTGGCGATCGGGTCTAGATACAGTGTCCAGAAAGCCATAACTAGCGTGCTTAATCAGTTACACTAAAAGCTGCTCAAAAGCCAATTAACTTAACTACGCAACGACATGGAGTCCCTTGACAGATGGGAAAGCGTAGTCATGCAATACATAGAAGACCATTTTGCAGCCCTCAAACAAAGTCTATATAGAGTTCTGGACCAATCCAAGCAGTTGGCATGTATTCCACGAATCCCATCTAAACATGGAGATGACTGAAACCTGCCCATGTCCACAAGGGAATGCTGTGAAATAAGGAGAGACGTACCTAACCATTATAATCTTACAACTACCGTAGCTGACCCGTCCCACATTGCATGCTGGAGCCCTCTTTTGGACACTAACTCTCCTTACCTATCTTGGGAACTATCTTGTGGGAGTGTGCTGCTTGGCTTGCCGACCATCTCTGAGAGCGACCCTACAATCTGCTTCCCAGTGGACATCAGTAGCAAACTAAAGAAATCATCTCTGTGGCTCTTATCACTAAACAGAGATGAACTGAGTCTAGATACTCATCCCACTGAAGCAAATGGTCCTTCCCCACTACTTGGAAGAATATGGAGCATGGAAGTGACATTCCCTTATACTGTCCAGATCAACAAAAGTCTGGGGTGGGCTAAACAGCAACAATCCTGTTATTAGTATGTTAACTATATTATATTATAGTTATGCTTTAGTTGTGTATTAGTTAAGCTAGTTTACTATATATTTTAATAGCTCCCTTGAAACTTTCACATCTTTTTACCCTCATGGTCAGGGAGTTTTAACATTAACCCTGTGATAAAAAAATATCTGTTTTAGCTTATTTTTGCTTTTTATATGGTTCTAGTTCATCACATGATTTATAGAGATCATAAGCTTTAGGTCTCAACTATAGACATGGAATTCAGTTCTACAAATATTTATCTCTATGTGTACCTCTACACAATAAACACCTAGTCATAGGAGTCACAGACTCCACTTGAGTACCTACTTCTTATAACTGCACATTACATTTAAGGGTAGATGTTGCCGGTGGCCGAGGCAACACACTATGAGATAAAGAAGGAGTGTGGTACATAGAAGATTTTTCATGACAAAATAGTAGGGAACAGATTTTACTCTCCCATTTCACAAAGTCTCTCCTTGTTTTGGTTACTAAGTAGTATTGATGCCACACTTTATAGATTTGACGTATGTTTGCCCACCCTGTACTATATGCAAGTATGAAATGTACCATGTTTTATCCTATACAGTCCCATTTCAAAAAAGTATATTTATAATTGCATAGGACTAAGTATTTTGTTCTTAATAAGCTTTTGCATACTTTAAGGCCCGTGTTATTAATAGCAGCTTTAGTTATATTTATTCTGTTTATCTCATGGGTATATTTTGATGTTATATTTTACAGTGCCCCTTTGCCCATAATAATATTTTACTACTAATAATATTTCACTACACTTATTCAAGCGGTGCTTACCCACTAAGAAAACTACATACTAATATAAGTTCATATTTCTATGTTAATGTTGAGATTTTATTCTTATATTCACTACGAGTCTCTAGACCCAATAGGGTCTTTGATTTGACTATCATGCTTCGCCAATTTTACCTGAAAAATAGGGCTCATACGTGGCCAGCTAATTAGTCATATACATAAGCTTTCAATATATATAAAATAGAGGTTTCAGAAGTTTATACAATATCAGTCGTTTTGTTTCATGTTTATAACATTGTACTGTCTATTACACAAAGCTTGTTATTTATGTCATTAGACACTTATTGTAAGTTTTTACCTGCGCAAAACCTCAATAAAAGATTATTTAATTTAAAAAAAAAAAAAAAACAACCTTCGGGGTCGATTTATCACGGCCTGAATAGGGCCGTATACCCCTGTTTCTGAGCGAGCCTTTAGACTCGCCGGAAACAGGAGTTAAGAAGCAGCGGTCTTAGGACCGCTGCTCCTTAACTCATACGCCTCCTCCGTGGCTGCGGACATCAATCCGCCCAATCAAATATGATCGGGTTGATTGACACCCCCTGCTAGCAGCCAATTGGCCGCGAATCTACAGGGGGCGGCATTGCACAAGCAGTTCACCAGAACTGCTTGTGCAATGTTAAATGCAGACAGCATATGCTGTCGGCATTCCGCGATGCAGGGCGGACATGATTGGCTTTAGTAAATCATGTCCGCCCGGGGTATGATAAATCTACCCCTTTGAGTGTACAGAGAAGGATAAGATAACAATATCTGGTAATTGGTGGCCAACAATGCACACATGCAAAAGTAATGATCTGCTTGGCTGCTAGTAACAAAGAGATAGTTATATTTATATTTATAATTGCATAGGACTAAGTATTTTGTTCTTAATAAGCTTTTGCATACTTTAAGGCCCGTGTTATTAATAGCAGCTTTAGTTATATTTATTCTGTTTATCTCATGGGTATATTTTGATGTTATATTTTACAGTGCCCCTTTGCCCATAATAATATTTTACTACTAATAATATTTCACTACACTTATTCAAGCGGTGCTTACCCACTAAGAAAACTACATACTAATATAAGTTCATATTTCTATGTTAATGTTGAGATTTTATTCTTATATTCACTACGAGTCTCTAGACCCAATAGGGTCTTTGATTTGACTATCATGCTTCGCCAATTTTACCTGAAAAATAGGGCTCATACGTGGCCAGCTAATTAGTCATATACATAAGCTTTCAATATATATAAAATAGAGGTTTCAGAAGTTTATACAATATCAGTCGTTTTGTTTCATGTTTATAACATTGTACTGTCTATTACACAAAGCTTGTTATTTATGTCATTAGACACTTATTGTAAGTTTTTACCTGCGCAAAACCTCAATAAAAGATTATTTAATTTAAAAAAAAAAAAAAAACAACCTTCGGGGTCGATTTATCACGGCCTGAATAGGGCCGTATACCCCTGTTTCTGAGCGAGCCTTTAGACTCGCCGGAAACAGGAGTTAAGAAGCAGCGGTCTTAGGACCGCTGCTCCTTAACTCATACGCCTCCTCCGTGGCTGCGGACATCAATCCGCCCAATCAAATATGATCGGGTTGATTGACACCCCCTGCTAGCAGCCAATTGGCCGCGAATCTACAGGGGGCGGCATTGCA